>NC_139422.1:9495000-9530000 GCF_905368555.1 Meleagris gallopavo
CAATATAATCCCTTTCTGAGACGCAAATACAGAAATTCCTATGGAAATATGGAAGTAGTAGAAAGACGAGGACTGAAATCAAAATGCCCCATATTCATCATAGAGTAATATTTATGAAGCCCTAAAAACATAGCACAATATCTGTGAAAAACATACATTTACTCTTCCTCTGTAATTGATGTTGTTCCAAGAGAAGGAAAAAAAAAAGAAAACCAAAAACCACAGAATTGGAAAGCACGATTTAAAATCTTATTCTTGTACTGTGTAAAGGTCCTTTCCATTAAAGAAGGTAGTGAAATTTTATCACAGCTATTGCCATTCATAAATCTTATATCTATTTTAATTCAATCTGGTTCTAGCCTCTGAGATGCTGCACCACAATTTGATTACTACAACCATACTTTTTAACTGCTGTCAGAAGAGACAGTGCCTTATATAAACATCTGCCAGAACACATGCCTGCTTTCTATAGCACCAGCTTTAAATCATGCTATGGTGATGAATCTTTATCTGACACTAATACTTTTTAACTTCATAAGGACAATTAAAATGAATTGTAGCTAAATGCACACATAACAAATCAATTTAATTCTTTGTTACATGGTAGCATACTTTGCAGGCCTTCAAAACTTACTTTCATTTTATTTAGAGTCTAAGAGGAAGCGCGGCGATATCGACAAACTGCCCTGTCACCAGAGTGCCCCCAAAACCAAAGTGCTCTGCGAAGTGCCATCCCAGTGGGGCCACGGGTTCACTGCTGTCAGTTCGACTGCATCGAGACACAAACAAAACCAGACCCATTTTCCACATGGGATTTCTTTGCAGGGCAGGAACGTTGCCTAGGTAAGGGCACCTGCAATCAACAGCAGCAGAAGATGGAAGCGAGGTACAGAAGAGGGATAAGCAAATTGAATGCGCCCCAGAGACAGAGGTTAATCAAACCAAATCCACATAAAATTAATCTCCATAAGGCCAGAAAAACATTTTTTAGTGCGAGTGAGATGCCTGGAATTGGGAGATAAAAGCGATGCTCCCCAGCAGAGCTGGCAGCAGAACGCCAGCACTCCCTGGGGCTGGCAGGGCGCTGGGCCTGCAGGAGGCACAGCTGTGCTCAGGGCTGCTCCAATGCTGTTACACAGCGTCTCCCCACCTCCTGTTCAGTGGCTCTTCCGTATGAAATAATACAACGCTTTCTGAACTCTATTAAATTAAGCAACAGCAGAACTTGGTCTATTTTAAGTACTGTACGGAAACCCAAGGCCTGTAAGCTGTGACCTCCTGGCATGAATTGCTCTCAGTGCAGGGCTCAGCCCTACCCAGCCCAGCGTCCCATGTCGGCAGGGCAGGTAAGTGGCATAAGAACCATTCTGGCTTTGACAAATCAAGAACAATCCTGGCATTCCTAATGTAGAGGCGTTCTGTGTAAATACAATCAACTAGTAGCATGACTAATCACGTATTCTGAAAGAAAATCTATATTAGAAAGCGTTAATTTTTCAGTTAAGGATCTCCATCTTCACAGAAGCACGACGGGTGTTGCTCTGCACAGCAGATGTGCAGGCACGATTACAAAAGCCTGGCTTGCTGGGGCCACAGCACCAAGCCACGATGCTCGCTGTCACCAGGGCCAGCACCCCCTACCTGGCTGGGTGACAAATTTTACACCATGTTGCAGCACCCCGAGGGGAAAACGTGACACAGTCGCCTGCTCCCGGCACGGCTCTCAGGTGCCAACCAGCCCCAGAGCAGCTCTGAAAGCAGCTCAGCTGGCAGCAGCCAGCCCCTGTGCCCGTCCTGGTGTGCCCACCTCCCCAGGGCCACGCCAGGCTGGGGCCGTGGGCAGCAGGATGAGGCCCAGCTCACCTAAACACTCTGAAAGCTTAAGAAATAACAACGTGGCAGACGCCTCTATTGCAACAATTTCATGGCGTGCAGGTGGTGTGGAAACCACTAGCACTGGCACGACTAGCAAATGCTTTAAAAAAACTGCAAACATTTCAGAGGAAGAAAATTCTGTGTAGGGGCAAAATATTTAAATAGAAAATAGTTCACACAGATTTTAATCCTGGATTATTCTAAATATTATCCATATTAATTACGGCGTTATTACTTCTTTCCTAAGTTCTTTATCTACTTTCTTTGAGAGAAACTAATTCTGGAGATCACAGAAAACATTTGTTCGTGATTATCCAGAAATGCACGCAAACAGACTGAAACAAGAGCAGCATGCAAAAATGTATTTAAGGACTATCATCCCAAAATGCTGCTAAAAGCTATTAACCAGTACGTGTTAATTGCCACAGCATTCATATTAATTTTCACTTCAGGCCCGACATTGCGGAATATTTCCCTTGATACATTTTAAACAAAGTTTAATTTAAGGAACTGCTTCTATCAACACTTATGAAAATTAACAGCCAAGCAATTAGCACTCATGAATTATCCCTTCCCCCATGCTTGCTACAGCGTCATTTTTGAAACAGTTGCTGTAAGAAAAATTGTTTGATTTTTAACACATCACCAAAATTACCCACAAAGAAACCAACTCACGATGCTGTGCAGAGATACCATTCCTTGCAATAGGATTTTTAGCATCTGTTCAGCCAAACCTCTTTCCATGTCAAGTAAACCTACAAGGGCCCCATAAGGTCAGACAGATAAACTAGAAGAGTTCCTTAGACCTTGATTTTCAGCTAGTATTTGGCCTTGCACATCAACTTTGCCTGGGACTCAAAGACCCCTTCTTTTCTTCCAACTTTCTCCTTTAACTATTTTGCATATCTTTAGCATTTCTTTTTGACTGTCCTTTAGCACTTTGGTGCTTGGCAGCATTCTTCTAGGGATGTAAGAGCAGCCATGTGGTGACAGGCATCTCAAATTGAATTGACAAGACACTTCAGTGATGAGAATTTCTTAAAGGCAGCAGACTTGGAAGAAGAATGGATGTGGAATGGCTTCAAAGATTACTTCAACAGGAATTGTACGCAGAGGCCATAGCAAGAGTTATTCATTCAGGTTCCTGTGAAGCTGAATAATTGATTCTTGCCTGATTTCCTTCTATCCCAGTAACTAAACACATCCTGCTAGTGCTTTTCTTACCAGTAGGAACAGACATACGGTTGAATAGCCTTGACATTAATATAGTACCAAATCTGTATTCTTTCAGATTAATATCTCAGAGAGGTCTCATCACCCTATTTTCCAGCAACTCATGCAAGCCACACTCATGATCTGAAAAGATACACCCTGAATTTCTATTCAATAAAAACACATACTTTTACAACAATTAGCGAAAGGCAGCAAACAATACTACCCTCATTTCCCACATTTAGAAATAAGGGAACAGAGGAATTAAGGTCTTGATTCTGCAACAAAGCTTTATCCCTAAAAATCAACAGTCATCAACCTCTCTTTTTGGGTAAGCTGAATGTTGTGGATCTCACAGCTGTGTCACTGAAACGAGCGATTACGATGCTGCTGGTGTTTCATTTTTGGTGCCTGGCTACAGCTTTCAAGTCTCTCTTACAGTCAGTCCTACTTTCCCAACCTATCAGTCGTCAGCAAGTTGGAACAGTAAGCAACGAAAATAGGATTTTTCAAATCTTGTAAACTGCAACATACCAGAACTTATGTATAAAATGTATGATAATGTAGTTTGCGTGCAGATAAAGAAAACCAATTTGACCACTGATTTCTTAAGCCTTCAAGTAATCTTCTCTGCAATGACAACCTAATAATAAGTAAAGGCTACTTTTCATACAATGTTCTTTGCAAGAGTTTGTGAGGTTTATTAAGCAAGAGGTATATCCCACAAGATTCATTAACCATGCAAGCAGCTGTGGAGGTTAGGTTTACATTAACTTCATAAAGGAAGAACTCGAAGACGCAGGTAAGAATAGTTACTAAGTGCATCTTCTGGCTAAGAACTGAAGTTTTACAAAGCGCACAAAAGCCACAAGTCCGTCCTATAGAACTCTGTGACAAGACTCACCTGAACTCTTGAGCTGATTAGAATGCTTGGAATGGAGTTGCATTTCACAAGCCATATTCTCTACTTTTTTGGTAATTAATGAACTGATCAGAACAGGAAGAAATTAGAGTGCTCTAAAATTTTATTATTTCATAAAATTGCAGAAGTGGTTATGAAAAGAACTCTAAATCTGGCAGAAAACGCCTGCAAGATGTAAGCATTTTAATAAATTGGCTTCGTTGATGTTATGGTGCACAATATTTTCTAATATTTAACTGATTAGCTTAAAATAATACATCAGATGCAGAGGGGGAAGACCCAGGATAAAATGGTTTTATACCACTTCAGGTCAGTTGGGAGCTGAATTACTGTCAGGTAAAACCATTCTGCACACAATTCAGATGAGTACAGAAGCAAACAAAGCTCACACACAACAGCAAACAGCTTTCCTGGAGGTTTCCCAGTGAATCACAGGTGTTACTCAGTCAGCTGAAAACACATTACAATACTCAAATACCCATCTATTAAAAAAAACAGACGACCGAAACAAAGGCCTAGCTATAACCTTAAAGATTTCAGAGTCACTGCGATCTCCTGAGTAAATACGTAATTAAGTAGGTTTTCTTAAAGACATGTTTAATTAGGCCCCTGGCCCCTCCTTATCCCTCCTGCCTCTCCCCAATTATGTACTATTTCCCCAGGAGATACGTGGCTCTGCTAATTATGTAAATAAGTCATGTGCTATTCCCTGAAAGAATTGTATCTATCTGAAAAATACTGCTTATCTATTATCAATGAAAAGAAATACAAGACTTGCAGAATTTCATTAAAAATAATGTAAAAATTTGGACGGTTTGATTTTACAGTTCTGAAGACACAACAAAATGGACACACGTAGAGTCAGACACTAACGAGATCCGTGTTTCTTCTCCACCTCAGATGGTAACACATATGGAAGTGCAGAGGATAAATTTCATAAGCACGCTATTGAAAAACTTGGATAAAACAAATAGCACTCTTATAACAAATATAGCTTGTTTTTAGACTAGCAAAGTGTCAATTCAGTTATTTTGGAGACTTCAATAGGTATTCTGATTTCTAAATCACAAGCAAGCTGGTTCATGTCAAACACTACACATCACGATTGAGTAACACTGATGCATTTCATTAATATCTGAAACTAATTTGTGCAATACAATATCCTTCAAACGGAACAATCTCCTGCTAAATATATCGGACAAATATGAAAATTAAGATGTTAATTACAGTCAACTATAATTCATACCAATATGGTAAAAAGTAGTTGGGATTATCAAAGCGGGAAGGAAACACTTAAGTTCTTCAAGTTTCTGAGAAGAACTGCAGCAGGGAGCCCACCTGAGGCGTGGGTGTTAAAGCAACAGGGCTGGGACACCACTGAACTATAAAGAAGTACTTGCCCTTAAAGAAGTACTGATTTGATTTTTACTTCCGCTATGTTTGACTGTTGGAAGTGAATGTAAATATTTGCCAAACTGAGATTTCATGAAGTAACAACTGCAAATTAACGTTTGAATAAGTAAATACAGGCAAGAACTGCTACAGCCCATCACCTTCAGATCAGGGACCACTTGGATATAAGAAAAATGTTGGTTTGACTTACCTTGCCATCAAATTTTGAGTACTCATTGAAGGGGTTATTCAGCTGTAGTGGACACTGCTCAAGTCGCACAGACAGAATCGACTGCTTCCCAGAACAGGGAGATCTTACTCTGAAATTCTTTTTTTCAAATAGTGAGCTCAGCTCCTCTGCTGTAGATCAGAATAGAGATGACAGCATTCGTATTAGGAGATATACAGAGTCTACTGATGGCCACAAAAAGATGGCATTATGTGAGAGAGAGGGAACAATATGAAGTGCATAAAACAAAAAGTGTTCAAATCCAGCACTTCTACAACACAAAGATACAAAAACACAAGAAGTTTGCACAGCACTAACACCTGGCTGAGCAGGAGATGCATTCTTCTCACACCGTGGATCACATCATCACAAGATCCACTTGGGGGAAGATAAAAATAAAGTCCCAGAGTTAAGCAGTTCTGGTCTTTCTGCTTGCCTGTTTTTTCCATGTGAAGAACTACTGCTCCATCTACAACAGAGGATGCAACAGCACTTCAAACTAAGTTTGTAACACTGATATTAGGCTCTCCCATTGCTGTACTTTAATGTCACTACGCTGTCAGCTGGAGGCTGGGACTACATCTAATGAAAAAGAATCATTTCTTTGGATTTTGCTTCTCAAGGTAAGGCTCCTCTTAAAGTGCAAGCAGAGTTCCACACAAAGAATCTGGGCAATTTAACAAACAAAACAGTGAAACTTTCTGAATCAAAAGGTGGTAAAAGTTAATGAGTACTTTGTGGAACCTGTGAGGTCTCATAAAGTCCCTTCTTCTCAAATGAAGGGATTGCACAGTTGAATTACTGGCAATGGTTTAACGCAACAGTTATAGGCATATTTAAAAATAAACAAATATTTTTTTAAATACAGAGCTCCTTGCACTACAAGGACATCACAAAACCAGGACAGAGCCTGGGGTGTTTTAGCATATTAGTACCAACGGGTCTCATCTGCGAGAAACTGTGACTGAATCTGGACAAGCTTTCTCCACATCTGCTCCAGGAACAAAGTGCCCCAAACTCAATCAATCACTACCTGAGAATCAGCACCAGTTCTCCTGCACTGACTCTGCTCTGCATTCACACTTTTGGATTCTCTCACATCTGAAAGATTTACGCGCTGCTCCTCCAAAGGAATGACAAAGCTCCTGAGGCAGACTGACTAGGGACACAATCTGCAGAGAGTTGATTCATTTCTTAAGCTGTGAAATTAAAACATGTCAAATTATAGCTACTCAGAAGCACAGTTTATTTTTAGCAGCCTGAAAATTCAGACAGTGGCAAAGGTGCTAAACACCAATACTAGCAGATACCCAGCAGTCTTGTGAAGAACTTTGATTAATAATAAAAAAAAGATTAAATCCTTCTTAAACGTGCCATCTTGAACACCTTTAGATATTCTCTTTTTGTAACAAGTTTACCTCATTAGGAAAAACAATCTCAATTACAATTATGCTAGAGTATCACTAATTGACAATTCTCAGTCATTTGGAAAGTACTCTGTGCCCTGGAATTCAAAATAATAGCTTTAATGGCTCAAGTGGAAAAGCAAGCATTGTATCTTTAAGTTTTGTCTCTAGGGAAATGTTAAGATGATTTGTTTGCTGTTTCCTTTGTGCAGATGTAGAGAAAGAAAATTTCAAGAATGACTCCACATTTGTTAGAGCGATGCCCATTTTGCTTCGAGTTCTGTACGGGGTTTCACACAAGTCAAATTTCTCAGGTGACTGAAGAGTTCAAAAAACACGTGTTCTATAACACCTACATTTATGGAACTAAACTCAGCTGAGCAGGACACAATTTTCCACTGCTAAAAATCTTTGTAATTTCAAAAAAACATGATTCATGGAAGAACAACTTGAAAACCTAAAGATTTGTGCAAAAAGCCTAAAAGAAGATCGACTCTGAAAAACCATCTTCTCTCATTAAGTGTTTTGTAAAATAATTTCTTACAGACTACAACTGGGAGACCTGCAATTATTCCCTTCAAACTAGGAGAAAACATTTTTTAAAATGCAAAGAGAAAATTCAGAGGAAAAGACCTCATTTTTTACACTGGATAACTTGAATTGTGAAATTCTTAATTCTTAACTGAAGGTAAGCTTTGCTGTTACTTGGTGTCACGGTGTTTTTTTCAGCTCTATGTGATTTCTATCTACATGGCATGGAGGGGAGACGATATTTTCATTTTACTGAAAAAGTACTGCTGCAATAAAGGTGATGTGAATTGGTGGCACAACCAAACAAAAAGACCTCAGCTGTGTTACACTTTACTTCCAGCCAGCAGCTTCTCCTGGGGCACCTCTGTATCTGCAGATCTCCTAACCAGCTCCAAACACAGACAGTTTCTTCTCTCAGTCTTGCAATCACTACAACCTTCTCTCTACCTCATTCCTTTGACAAGGCAAGCAGCCCATTTCACAACAGTGGGCAAACAGACAACAAGTAAGAAATACTCTTATTTCTTATTGCCGTAGAGAAAAATACTTCTCTCTCACACCCTTTTATTCTGGTTAGTATACTTTCATTTCTGTACATAGTAATTAAAAAAAAAAGAAATAACGAAGGATAATCTTTCATCGAATGCCTCAAATTATGGCTATAAATTCACCCCCAGAACAATGGAAATGCTTGCAAGATTTTCCTCTTACAGGAACGCTGCTCTGTGATGGGTTATCTATGGAGATGATGTTATCAGACTAAAGCAGTAGGAACCAGCAACTTCCAGCCTCCTTTTAGCTAGCAGGGTGTCAGCCACAAGCTTGACTTTGTCTAGAGCTCAGATAAACACAGGCAGAAAAGAACAGCCAAATTCCTCCTATGGGGAGCAGTTACACCTTGGTTACTGCTTTCGTACATATTTATCAATGACGCTAAATGCAAGGACCGGAGCGGATATAGGACATAAAGGAAGATGCAGCCGACATATTTCAGGGCTCCTCTTTTTCCTGGTCTTTTTCTACTATGTTGCTCTTCATGCAATTAAGTGAAGAAACTCCAAGAATCCCAGTGACAAAGCCAAGCGTCTGGAGTTTCTACATAATGTATCTTTTATTTAAATTTGATCTGCAGCCAGGAGGGGCTGATCAGTACCAATGTAAAACCCAGCAGAGTTCTGCAGCGTAGGACACCTCCTCGTCACTGGTTGATGAGTCGTGTTTATCTGCAAGGTGGCTCAGAACAGAACATCACAGTGGAGCCCATTCAAATAAAAACACAAACAGAATGCAGAGCAGGAAACTGGAATCTGATTGCAATGTAGTGTAAAGCAATATCAAACAGCATAAGCTAGGGATTAAAAGGAAAAAGAACTCTGTCATCACTGATCAAATGCTAAAAACATATTGAGCAAAGAGCTGGAAGTTATGGTAGATTAAACTTTAAAACATATTGCTCTGCTTACAGAAGTAGAAAGGCAAAAACATTTTAGAATGCATTAATAGAGGTATCAAACATAGCTGAACGCTGCACTAAGGATTAGTGCAACTGTGTTGCTCATGTGAGCAGCCTTGTTCACTCCTCTAAAAGAGGAATTACACAACTGGAGAAGGTTCTGCAAATAACAGCCAGGAAGATGCACAGATTTAGGCAAAAAAATAAAATAAGGAGATTACATGGGGGACTCATTAAGATATACACAAGTTTGAACAAAGTAGGCATGACAAACCACACAGTGGTTTGAATGTGTGTCAAATACAACAGGAATAGATACCAGCCAGAGCTATTTTTCATTCCTAGCATTACAGTTCAAACTGTGTAGAATATCCAAGTCAGAACTACTTCACATTAATAACAAAGCAGCAAACGTTCTTGGAGAAATTAATGACACTGGTTTTTCCCAAGAAAAGGTGAAATAAACTAGGGCAACATTTATTGTTCTTTTTTTTAAATAGATCACATACATACATACAACTTCTCCTTACCCAGAAAAATGATCACAAGTTCTTAGATGTCCATTTCTAAGAAATTCTTAGATTTCTGCACACTAAATGTCTCTGGAAACAGCTGGAAAGCCATAACTTACATGGAGATAACTATCCTGCAGTTTGAATGCAGGCACTTGCCAATCATCTGCCCATACAGCAAAGACAGTACGTCCCGTTACTGAAGCGTGTCACAATAATACTGAGAGCCTTACTACTCCCTTTTCTTGCCCACTGAGACAACAAAAGATAATGACATTACAACAGAAATCCCCAACACTGCATCAATAACTTACATTGCACAGATACTGAACAGCCACTTCACGTATTTCAGACCAACCAAGTAGGTTTTAAACACCTGATCTCTGTTTTGCCCTTGTTAGCAATGTGCAGCGCCCTGTTACAGGTGAAAAGAAATGGGAGGTCTGTGGTCCCCCCACCAACCCACCATGGGTTGTGCAGAGCTGCAGAATGGCAGGCAACGCAATGGTCAGCATTTTCCCCTGTGCTTCAAAAGCTGAAGTGAAAATTATGAACTGAAAATGCTATAACGATCAAAAGCAGAAACAAAAACAGTAGGAAGATAGAAGGTCTTTTATTTTTACCTGAGTAAGAAGTGTTTCTGTCTTTCCACTGCACGTTTTTGCATTTTATTTGATTTTGTCTCTCTTTCCGCAGACGTTCTAGTCTCTGAGCTTGAAAAGAAATATTATAACTATAAGTTTGTCAATGAAAGTTTACTATAAACAAAGACATAATTAACTATCCTTATATGAATAAAGATGTTTTATATTGCATATGTAGGAGAAAAAGTCATAAAATTTTAAAGGTGGCACCCCTGAAAAGCAAATACCAACAAAAACATGAAAATGTTCTTGATTTATAATTGAAATTAGAGGATATAAAACATTAATAGAGATCATAAAGATAGTATTAACATGGAAGAGAATAATAAAATGTGAAAACTTCTGTGATTAATATGACATTTCATTATATAAATCATTAATAACGGTCTTAAAGGAATTTTAATGCACAAATGAACTGAAGTGAATATTACATTACAGGAATAAAATTACTGTTATGAATTACTCTACCCGTTTCAAAAATTAAAGATAAATGAACTCAGACTAGACTATTAAAGTTTTAAATATAAAATCCTTTATCTAAAAATCATGAAAATTATAAAATGTCAAAGCTATATAAATTAGCATAGCTTTTTCTTCAGTATGCTGAAACAGTTTATAGGTAGTAAAATAAATGATTTGTATCTTCACAACATTAGTCAAACCTTAAAATGAATACAATATTTCTTTAGGTATGTTTTGACTCCATCTCCAACACAGGGCCTGAAGAAAAGCCTCGGGTCGGGCGGAGCAGCGCCGCCCACAGGCAGGGCTGTGGGTCACCGCTCCGAGCGCCAGGGGCTCCTGGAGACGCGGCTGGAGCTGGGGCTGCTGCCCAAAGCAACTGCAAGAGCAACCAACGCCACTGCGAGGAGATCGGGCTGGGAAGGAGGACTAAGCGTGCTGATCACGGAAGGAGTTGCTGGAAATATTAGCAATTTTGATGTATGAGCTCATTCGTTCGCTAAAACGCGTTTTTAGAAGGGATTCTGAAATACTAAATTACCCCGACAATTTTTAGATATAATTTGAGATCCTGAGCCATTTCGCCAATTAAAAAAGAGGCTAATAAATATTTTCTATGCCTTCAACTATTATTATTATTACTATTTTTAACATTTAGCCTTTGAACAGAACCATGGACACCAAAGTGATTTTTTCCCCCCGTAACAACTCTCAACCTGGCAACTGATGAAAACAATATTTAAATACTTCCAATACTGTGAAGTCGCAGCAAGCAGTTTAAGGTACAGACACAAAGAGAGACTTCACTGCCTATTTCCCACAGACAAGAGGCCAAGGCATACATGCTTCCGTGCAGCTGTGTGAGAAGCGAGGAAGGTGATACTCCCAGTCATCAGTTCAAATACTGTGTAAAACACTGCTGCAGCGTGGATATTTTATTCCGAAAGAAACCCCTTTATTTCCCCTCTAACCATTATCCAGACTGAGGTTCAAAATCACCGCCTGAAACCCTTTCAGCCTAAGTGAACCATCATAAAATATCCATAAGATTTGCATGCAAAAAAATAGATAAGGAAAACACAGAACAGAAATAAGAACAACGTGTGTTTCCATGGTGTGTGGTAGCCACAGCCACCAGTTCATCAAAGAGGCGGATTCTGACTCACAGGGAGGGTGCTGCCCTGCCCAAGGACGCTGTGGCCCCACGGGGTGCTGGCAGCCCGCCCTGCTGTGCCCCCACAGGAGGATGCGGGAGGTCAGCGTATGAAGTCAGGGTCAGAGCATGCCTGCCACCACACAGCCACTGTCTGCACTAACTCCATCCAGTCCTTCCATCTACGGTTGCTATAAAACAATCCTACAATGTTAATTTCCATTCAACTCCAAATTAGACGGAACTATCAGTATTTACATTAAAAGTTCCAGTTATTAAGTTTTATCCTCACAATCAGGTTAGTTTGAAAGCTTTCTGTGTGAGAAAGGCCACTGACCAGATGTTGCCTCATTAACTACTAGCAGCTACAGGAGCCTTTGTTTCTAGCCAGCAGACAGGGAAATTTGCTTTTCCCTTTACATAACACCGTGCACAGGCCTAGCCCCACCACACTTGTTTTCTTGGGTATGGCTCTGCTACGTCAGCACTGGAACAGAGCCTGGAGCCAGAGACCCCCATGACCCAGCCAGCTCCTGCCGAAAAGGAGGAAAATCTCACTGGCAGAGGATACCTACATTCTCCTACATTCTCCCCAAACACAACGTGCAGTGCCCTAACCCATCTCTTCCACTGCGCACCGCCTTCAAATCCAAGGGATAACTTCAACACTGGGACACACGTAACACTCATCTCCAAATCTGCATACTTGCGTATTGATGAAAAAAGGCAGAACACTGGCTTCCCACTGAACTTCTTAACCTTTATATTAGCATGTGCTACCAACTGAAAACTTTCACGGTTTCTAACCATAACTTAAATACAGATTATTTCCTCATCTACTTGAGAAAAAAAAATAATTTAAAAAATGGAGTAATACTGTAAATCTTGAGACTTTGCTTCTCCTTCCTCATAAACTGTACCTTTACCTGAGCTAAACAAGTCCTCAAGGACAGCGTCAGGCAGTCTGGCACAACAGACTTTACACCGTGCCTCTGAGTCAGTGGCAGGTACATCACCAGCTTATTTCCAAGTATAACTCAATTAAAAGAGACCTGCACTCCGTCTTTCCACAACTTTTGACAACTGGTTTGTAAAAGGTATTGCCAGATATTTACTGCCATTTTACCTTTCAGGCTGAACACAGATGTTTTTTCTGAGCTCTAGGTGGTGTTATACCTTCAGAAATAATTTGGAAAAAATAGGATAGGCTGTAACAGAAAAACAGACCAATATTGACCATCCACATCAGCCTTTTCGTACATATTTGAAATTGTAGTTTTTGTTTGGAGCGTTCCTTGGGTGTAAGTAGAAGACTGAATACACCTACCAATGAATGGGACAGTTGTCTTCTACTCAAGATAAACAGAGCCTGTTTTGAAAAGGTAAACATCCTTAAGCTTCCTAATTTGCTAACTTAAAGCCTAGCTCAAGATTTTTCTTAGATATAAGACTTCAGAAGATAAAAAAATATAGACAGATCATTCACTGCCTCACAAACTCCACTATTCTCTTTCATAACACAGATTTGATGCATCGCTAGGTAGATTTTTCTCAGAAAAGAACCATCCTGTTCAAAAGTTAACACCCCTCCAGACAGTAACAATAGAAATACCAGAGGCTGCTCTGTACTTTGGATTTAGACCTGATGTCTTTACAATTTGTTTTAACGTGTAAAGCTGACTACCTCAACACTCCTCTGCACATGATTAAGTAAAACAGCAATTAAAACTCAGTTGACAGCACACCAAAGTATCTGAATCACAATATGTATTTTACAAAGAGGGCCTGTATATTACAAAAGGGAAAAATTGGCAGATAGCTAACTAGTCATGCTATGATTTGTCCATGCATGTAATACTAACAGAAACTGAGCTTAAAAGGTTAACACTGTTTCAGCTGCAAACATCACTTACCTGTGTTGGATCGTCTTCTAATTCCGAAGTCCCAGCTTGAGGTAATGTCAACTGATTGGGAATATACATAGCCCTGAGTCTCACCATTGCTTCCCTGTGATTCTGAAGCACTATCTCCACATGTTGATGAGGGATTAAACTTCTCTAGGTCAACATCATGATCTATCAGGACCATTTCACACATCCCTGTGTCATCACTGGTCACGTGTGACTGCCGGATGTGAGCAAGTATAATTGTTGGGTTGTCCAGGAAAGCCATTCTGCCCACGAGACCACCACTTCTCTATACTATCTTCTCTCCATCTTGTTTCATGGACACAGGACCTAGAAACACGACATACACAGCATTTAGAAAACAAACGAAGAAACAACCAAATATTGACCAAGAAGGTTCATATTTTGGATGCATAAAATCTGATTCAGTTTCGTACAGCGAATTATTTCAGTTCTGTTCCAATTCCCTGAAGTTACATGGTTTGCTGAGATCCACTTAAAGGACGGTGGTTTCATGGTGGGTCACATCAGCCCGAGTTCTGTTCTTGGTTTTCTGACTATTTCCATTACAGAAAGTAGGCCTGCTGTCCCTGAAGGATTCCTCGCTGTCCTCAAAGCAAGAGGCCCCGAGGCAAATACCTCCCGCCCGCGGGCGGACGTCTCCCTGCCGCACCGCACGTGCCAGAGGCCGGCTGGCCGCGGCGATGTGACCACTAGGCTGCAGACACAGCTGAGTACAGCATGCAGACATTCTAAAAGTGCACTGAGAATGTAGTTTACACATAATTCCTAACACACTGCTTATCAGAAAAGGGCCACGCTTACCTGCGAGCAGAAGGAACTTGCTTAAATAAGCAACTGCCTCAGGCTTCTAAAGGGTCCACAAACTCCCAATCAAAAATTACTGCTGCCCCATCAATGTGTCATATAAATGCTGGCACGTTAATTGTGTATTTATAAGATTGTTAATGGTTAGTTAATGTACCTCCCACACTATTATTGTACTTGAAATGATTTAATGTCTGCTAAGGGAGTTAACAACATGTAACAGCAGATGCGAGATTTTTACCTTTATACTCTGTACCCCGACTTCATGCTATTAGCAGTCAGCGTGCTCAATTACCCAAGCTTCTTTACCATTTTAAACACGCAGTCACTTCTCCAATAAACAGAAACAGTGAAAAATTACCAGAAATTCTGTTTCAAAGTCCAAACTTTAATACAAATGCATTTCCCTTCTTCCTCTTCAGAATTTTCAAAAGGATACATAAAAACTTATTTTCAATAATAATTAAGTACTCATAGAAATTCCAGTTAATGTAAACAGCTATTAAAACAGCAACAACAACAACAGAACAGCACCCAAAATTCAGTTTAGATATTTATGCCATACTTCAGCATTTGCTACCTACACAGCTCTAACTGGTTCCTCCTCTGGAGAGAAGCAAAGTAAATTACACGGCACAGATCTGGTCAGAGAAATGCGGACAACAAAAGACGTCAAAGAAGCAAAGTTCAATTTTGCAAGCTTTTACATGAATACTTTTAAATCTCCATGTAATCAATTTCATCAACATTAGATACCAGATCAATTTTTGGAGCACACGCCTCTCTGCATTCCTCACACCCGCAGCCCGTTGCTCACGGGCAGGAGCTGAAGCGAAAAGAAGTCGGGACTTTCCGAGCACCACAACTTATACATTCTTCAATCACCAACAAAAAGCCAGTGTTATTTTTAACACAGTATCTAAATATTACACTGCTATTAAATAAAATACTTTGCAGGCAGCTGTCAAGCTTACTCTGCGCAAACACTAAAAATGAAAGGAGCAACGTGAAACCTACGCAGCCTTAACAGTATTTCTGTACGATACAGTCTGGTGGAATGATGAGATACAACCGACCAGCAAACCCCTCCCGTGATTCATCACACGGACGGACCCTCATTTCATTCTCCATCTTTATTCTGCGCCTGCTGCGCTCTCTCCACGTTACCGACCTGCCTGCAGGCTCTCCTGCTCAGCCTGTCGCTGTGCAGCCAGGCCTTGGGCAGAGCTGCACTGCCGGGTGCCTCCGAGGGCACGAGGAGCAGCCAGGCAGCTGGGCTGCAGTCTACTACTTTTACCACTTCTACCACGTGTTCCTCTTCTAGTAACCCACTGCTGTATTTACAACATCTATGGACTTTCACAGCAAGCAAAGCACAGCTGTTATGCAGATCAACCTCATTCATAATTCAGTAAATAAGTAAGGCATGACATTTAAACAGCTACCCTGCTTCCATAGGGGACACGAGGTCCCACACAGAGGCCCTGCAGTCACCTCCAGGTGCACGAACCTGAATGTGGGGAGGAAATTTCATTGCCACAATGTATCTATCACCTTTTGGGAGCCCTCCCGCTCGCCTGAGACACTGTATTTTCTGGAGTAAGAGTCAGATTTACTCACTTTCATCTCTCCCCACACAGCAAATGTCTGACTGTCAGCATGAAATAACTGCTAAATGCAAGTTTCTTGACTTCGGGGAAAGCATCGTTACCTTGCACTGAACATCACCACTGCGTTGCAACACGCAGAGCCAGGTCACGGGGAGCCCCTCCCTCCTCCGCTGCCGCGCCGCTGCCCTGGCCGAGCTGCAGGCTGCCCACACACTGCTAGCACAGAACAGACACAGCGACTGCAGCTACGGCACCGGCTCCTGCCTGAGCGCTAAGAGCCGCAGCTCCACGCTGTACTCCGACACGCTGCTGCTGTCATCACGCACACATCGGCCGCGCAGTGCAGGCTCAGCGCAGCGCGTGCCTGATGTATCACAAGCGCACAAACTGGTTCCCAACTGAGACTGGAGAAGAAAACAGACATAGTTACAGCTCAGCCAACTACAGTCCGCTTACTGCCAGCTTCACCCCGCGGCTACTGCTCCTAAAGCTGCAGGCTAACGGCACACTGTGGCACACTGCCACTGACCAAAGCACGGGAAATGCTTTCCTCACAGAAAAGTTCTATGCTCGCGCCTTTCATAATTCCAAATATCACACGTGAGCAAATTTACTTCCTATACCTCTAAATCTACAATAAGTGATAAAAACCGGAGAACGCTGTAAGCAGCAGAAACTCTTCTGCTTCAGAAAACAGCTTTGAAGTTTTACCAACTCAAAGGCAACCTTCAGATCAACTGGCTGAAAGCAGCTGGAAGTTCCACACAACATTCTCCTCCCAGCTCCTGCAAGGAATTGTGTATTAATTAACTGAAAAAGTAAAGAGTAAGAGAAAAAGGATATTTCCTATCTCTAATTCTACAGACCCACAGCTCATATGGAAAAGATGTTTAAACCGACTGTCTGCCTTGGGGAGGTAACAGCCAGTTAAGCTCTGCCATTGGAAACAAAGACATTCCAAACCAAAATGCAACTTGTGGAGGTACAGCGCGGGTCTGACAGTCACCCACGTGCTCCAGAGGAACCTCAGTGTTACACCTCAGCACTCATGGGCTGCCACAGAGACTGAACCACACACCTCCCTGACTGCAGGTCTTTAAAGTGATCTTAAAAACTGATGAAAAAAAATGAGCAGATTAGAATAAAATTGATTTTCCTTACATGCCCCAAGCTGGAATAGGGCAGTGTGAACATACTTCAAAATTTATGATTCAGGTTATATGAAATCATTTCACAGTTAACTTCTGTCTGCAATTGCTACATAAATGGTCCTGGCTATCTACATTTGCAGCAGTACAAATAATCAAAGTCCTTGAATGCCAGACTCCTGTATGTGGAGGATAAAGGAAAGTGAAATGTAATATATGAAAATTCAAGCCTATGTTTCAATAAAAGCTCAAGTGCATTTAAGAATGCATGCTTGCTTAGAGAAGCTGTCATTCATGCTTTGCGTCCTATCATTAAAAAGGAAATAATCATCTGAAGTCATTTAAAGAGGTGCTCTTTCACAAGTGAAATGGGAATTAGAAAGTTATGAGAAAACAATACATTACACAAGTTCTGACAAAATGCATTGTTAGTTTTCCAACCTGAAAAATCAATCTGACGTTAGATATTTATTTCTATATGCATGAACCGCTTGGAACTTGTCTATATTTTTGCTGTCAGACTGGTCAGGCTGGAAGTTATGCTGAATCCAATGTTTCAGTTACAGAGCTTTAGGGAAGGAGAGAGAGAACGTTGGAGTCCATATGGAAAGAATCTACTCTTACCTGTTTGCTTCCTTATCTTGTCAAATCTTCATTTAATTGCAAACAAGTCGATTCTCAGCTAACCTGAGCTATCTCACATCAAGATTTTATGCAAATAAATAAGTATAAAATAATGCAAAGATTATAAATAAGGGCAGACAAATCTGTAACTAGAATCATGCTTGCAAAGAGCATTCTATCAATATAGTGAAATGCTAATCTCCTAATTAACAACCTAATTAGGTAATTATGGCTTTGCAGAGGGATGCCTAAATGAAATATGACAACATGGTCACCTCTTTATATGGCACCTGTGGGCCTTTTCAGCTGTCACTGCAAAGAGTGCAATATCAATTTGAACAGATGACAAAGTGTTGTCATTTTTCATTCTGATATTGCGCTGAATGGTTTGGATAGAAACAGTTTAGAAGAGCTGCATCCTGCCTGTTTTTTTGCCTAATCTAAATATGTGCAAACACTTTGCTTAATTTTTAATGTCTGTGATTATGCTTATTTCTTCATACTGGCTAGCAAGCATTACCTGAACATGCATTACATGTTCAGCATCACACTGTGAGGAACCAACACGTTGGAACCACTACTGCCCAATTTCAGAGCCCGTGCTCAGGAGAATTTATCATCCAGGAAAAAAAAAAAGCATAACAACAACAAGAACAAACAGCTGTTTGAATTCACACTTATGACTATTTATTTTAAAATAACAAACAAATCCAGAATATCTTTTGAACAACACATTGCAATTTCCATTTTATTTTCATTCCTGATGAATACTCTGTTCCAGAAATGAGGACAAGCAGCCCCTGTGCCAGTGATGCTGACCACCTCTGCTTGCAAAGAGAACTGACAAGAAATACTTTCAGCAACGTGCAACACTTTTTCGTGGAACCAAGATTTCTTGCTCGCTTGCCTAAATGATGACTTGTTAATCTTTAACATCCCTGGGATGAGCAAATATAACATCTACTTACAGGCACTTGGGCAGTCTGAGCCTATGCTTTTAGCCAAGTGTTAGATTACAGTTTCCATTCTGGCTCCTTTCACTATAATACTCAATAGCCTAAAAATCCCATAACTGTTTCAAACACTTTAGCAAACTTCAATTTTTAACAACAAAGACTAAAATAGAAAGCTTCAACACTTTCCCAATTTTTGGCCCATATAATACTGAGAGAGACAGAAGGCGGCTTTTTAAGGCCACATTCTACTTCTTTAGACTACTGTGAATGGATGCAGCACTTACTGGACTTTCCTGAGCATGAAAAGCACTCAGTAACAGAATTACTTGTGAGCTGCCTGTGCTTCACTCACACAGCTGCTTTGTAAGGCCTATTTGGAGGCATTGAAGCTGAACTGGACTCAGAGGTGTTAAAGCACATGGAGGTCTGCAGCCCTACAGATAATGCTCCAGGCCCAGGACAAAGACCGGAGCTGCACTGAACCTACAGCAGCCTGCAGGATCCGCTGAGACCGTCAGCAGCAAACATGCCTGCTGCTCCCTGATGTCAGCTGAAACCTGGCAGCAATCTATTGCACAAAACCCACCTGCCTCTACTGGAGCCCATTCAGCAGCCTACTCTCAAAGCTTTTATGCTGCTATGTAACTGTATCACCGCATTCCTAACTGAAGGCAGTATTGCCCCTCCAAGTGTCTGCTACAGTTTCAGATCCAGTTTCAGTTTTCCAGACGCAGCTTTGCAACAAAACAGGGCGTTTCAGTCCCGGAAAATGTGACCTCGGACTACCAAAATGCTAACACCCCCAAGACATCAAGCCTCTGTGACAAACGTAACTGAACACATTCTTATTGGTTCAGTCATAGATGAATCTTCACTTTCTCTGGCTTTCAACTTTTCTTCTGTCAAACTTACGGTCCTTCTCCCTCAAGAGCTCCCAAAACACATTCAAGGAATTTTGTTTTGCTTTTAGAATAATCGATTTAGAAAGGAAACAAGATAGAGATTACTCCCATGTTGTCTTCTATAAGAAAATGAACTTACAGAGAGCAGCTAGGTATCACAGTTTAATGAAGCTTCTCAACACTTTCACAATTAATAATAAAATGCATACGGGGGTCTTTGTGAGTGGTACTGCTCACCAGAAAACCTTCATTTGGTCCCTTCTGACAGAGAACTGATGCTAGCAAAACATAAGACATTAAAGTCACCGCAAGGTGCATCTCAAACAAACGTTACAACAATGAATTACCTGGCACCAAAAGACAACTGGTTACAGCACTGATGCTGCTGAAATGCACACTGTGTTCCCAGGACCAGCGCTGTCTCTGTATCCCAACCTGAGGCATGAGCTCATTGCTCCCTGCCATCCTGGAGAGGACCATAGTGCAGTCTGAGCCCTACACATCCCAGGTGTCTCCATCCCTGCCCTGGGGAGGCGCTGAGCTCCAGTCCTGCCCTACAGCAAGCAGCCTGCTCCCCGTGCTCTTGTCCCCTTGGCTAGAGGGCTTCTCACTGGTGCATGCACTGATCTATTTCTTACAGTCACCAGCAGTTTGGAAACATCAGTGATACAGAAGGAGTAACATACCCCTCGCCCTGCCAAACTGCTTGAACTTCTTTGTTGACCCAAAGGAAAAGCTACGCTAGAAGTCAGGAGTTGAGCGTGCCATGCGTTGCAGCCGGGTGAAACAGACACCGAGCGAACAGGCTGGTTCTCCTTCACCACTTGAATTCTTTCTGTAGAAATCTATACACAAACAGCGATATCATTTGTCCAAATCTAACCCAAATAAAGAGTCCACAAACAGATTTACTCTGAACGTGAAAAAAACAAAACACCACAAGTGGGAGAATTTCATTCCGGCCGTGCACCCCGGCCCGCAGCCCACGCCTGCGTCCGCCCCTCCGGGCGGGCAGAGCCGAGCTCCCGCAGCGCCGCGCCCCGCCAGCAGGGGAGGAAAGGATCAGGCGCGAGCCTCGCCCCACGGCCACACAAACGGAGCCGCGGAACGCGAGCCGCTCCCGCCCGCACGGACCGGGTCCGCTCCGCTCCGCACGGGAGGCCGGGGCACGGGGCGGCAGCGGGCGGCTCCTCAGGGAACGGGTCGCGGTCCGCGGCTCGAAGGGATGCCGCGCGGGTGGCACCGGGCACGCCCCGCGCGGTCCGCCCGAAGATCCCGTTCCCCTCCACACTTACGGGCTGCGGCGCGACGCGGAGCCGGGCCGGGCAGCGCCTCCCCCCGCCGGCGGGCCGGGCAGCGCTTCCGGGGCCGGGGAACGCCGCGGCAGCGACAGAGCTGGGCCGCGCCGCGACCCGGAAGTGCCGCCCCGGAAGCGGCGCCGCGGCGGCCTCTCCGCCACGCGCATGCGCTCAACGGTGGCGGGCTCCGTTCTCTTGGCGGCGTCGCGGGCTGCCTCTTTCTTGAGGCGCGGTGAGGCGGCGCGGGGCGCTGTGGTAAAAGCAGGGCCGAGGCGCGCCGCCGGCTGGAGGGAGCGGGCCTCGTTCAGCACCGAATGCGTTATCGTTTAGAGATTTGGCATTGACGCGTTCGTGTTACGATTAAATATGCAGTTAGCGACTCTTCGAACAGAAACACAAAAAATCCCCTGAAACGGCCTTGTTAGTTTTTAATGAAGAAAACAAGTGACAATTCGCAGCTGCGCTGACTGCAGATGAAGACGCGGTGCAGATCTGACAGATGACACCGATTCTGTTTCCCAGTTCTCTCGGTTTTTTAGCTGAGCAGCACTGGCACGTGCATTGCTGTCACGATTTGAAGCCGGCCCTCCTCTCAGCACGGCACAGGCACGCCTGGGGGACATCGGCCTCTGAATAGCCGCACACCTCAACAAAAGTATGTTTGTCTGTCTGCAAAGCCTTGCACTTGGTGGACGAATGCAAGCCGACTTGCAAACTACTCAAAATAATGAGAATAAAACAGCTCTTTGGAGTAGCAGTTTTAATAAAGCTGGATGACACTAAGAGCACAATTGTTCGTACCAGGAAACGCCACGGTAATGAAGATGGAAGACAACTAGGACTTGAACACGTGTGCTGCCTACTTGGAGGGACAGTAAAAGTGTCATTAAACCAGAAATGACCCACAGCGGGTCAACATCTCCCACGGGATGTGGTGAGGGGCCCCACATCAAATGGGTGACGTCGGAGTGATGGTGCCGACAGAAGGCAACGTGCTGATGGCAGCTGTGATTGAGAGGAGAGCAGCGGGAACTGAGGAGGAAGACGAAGAGCTCTTTTGGCCACGCTGATCCCAAGCTGTCAGCCGTACATCCACGAAGTGTCAAAAAGACAAGGATGAGGCTTTAGTTTGGACGTGCCTTCTTTTAGCTGGAGCTGTCCGTCGCAGACAAAGCACATCCCCACCGCTGAGCACCGCTTCAGTTGCTGCCGGGGCTCCCCGGCACAGAACCGAGCGTCCGTGGAAGCGCTGTCACAGCTCGCAGCGGGAGCGCATTGCTCACGGCGCAGCGCGGCCGTGCAGGTAAGGGAGCCGCGGGGCGGCAGGGATCCGAAGGTAACCGTGAGAGCACGAGCCTGTGCCGTGTACGTACACATCTGTAACAGCCCCACGCGGAATCGCAATAGCGCTGAGAGAACCCGGCTTCGTAAGGCCGGGCGCCCCTCTGTTCCGAAGCGACGTCCCGAAAACCCCGCTGTCTGAAACCTTCACAACTCCCCGGGCAGCCCGCCGCCCACGCTCGGGGCGCTGCCACGAGGTGCCCACGGCCGCTCCCGCGCGGGCTCAGGCCGCCTTCGGACTGCCGCGGGCTCGGCTCGGGGGGCGGCGCGGAGGGGAAACGAGGCGAGGCCTCCACCCGGGCGCTCCCATAGCAACGGAAGGGGCGGGGCCGGAGCGGCTTTCGCCCCGGCCACGTGACCGTTCGAACGGCCCAATCGCAAGTTTCTCGGTCGGGGGGGCGGGGGCTCCGCGGGGGCGGGCGGGCGCGGCGCCGCTCCGCCGGCGCCGATTGGCCGCGGCCTCCCCCCGCGCCCGCCCGCCCCCGTGCCGATTGGCCGCCGCGTCCGCCGCTCCGGGCGGAGGCCGCCCCCCGGGAAGCGCCGCGGCGGCCGGGCCCGGCGGGAGGGCGACCCCGCGGGCCGGGGCGGGGCGGCGGCGGGCACGCCCGGCGAGGCGGGGCGGGCGGGAGGGGCGGCGCGGCGCGGGGCGGGGCGCGGCGGCTCGTCCTGTGCCGCGGCCGCTGCCTGCTCACAGGGTGACACGTCTGCAGGGTGAGTGAGTGGCATTGGCAGGCTGTCAATCCCTCACCGGAGCGGCCATCAAACAACATAAAGCACACACAATCACCGGGCGGCCGCGCTCATAAATCCCCGCCGGCTGATATTTTTGCACGTTGCTTTGCACAGAGTGTGTAATTAATTTTTTTACAGTTCTTTCCCCTCGATTTCCGCTCTTTTCTTTGCACGAGTTCAAACTTCTGATCGCCGCCGTCCCCCCGCGCACAGACTCGGGATCGTTCGTTATTTTTGGGGGGAGGGCCATTAATTTTTTCCTCTGTGATTGTGTTTTCGTGGCGTTTTTATGTCGCGATCCGGGGTGGGGGCCGCTCGGTTTGTTGTGGTTTTTGCTCTTTGCCACCCTCCCAACTTCTGCGGGATCTGAAAGCAAGTTTTGTGATTTTGAATTTTTTTTTAACTTTTTTTTTTTTTTTTCCTTTTCGCAAAGAAGATTTTTGGACAAGTGGGGAAAGACATAGAAAGCAACAATAAAAATAATAATAAGGAAGGATAACAATAATAATAATAATAATAATAATAATAAAAGCTTTGGAGGAAGATCGTTCCGGGGAGAGGCAGCGGCGGAGCGGCGCAGCCCGGCCCGGCACAGGCATGGTGCAGACGGGAGAAGACTGTAACTAAAGGAGAGCGATTGACCGCGCCGGGAGAGAAGAGCGTGGGATCAGCCGCCGACAGCGCTCCCGGCACCGCCGCCGCTCCTTCGGCCGCCGTCGTCCTTCTGGTTTTTGCCTTTTTTTTTTTTTTTTTGCCGTGCGAGCGCGGAACGAGCGGCGGGGCCGAGGCCGGGCGCGCAGTGCCCCCGCGGCGCGGGGCCATGGACGAGCAGTCCCGCATGCTGCAGACCCTGGCGGGCGTCAACCTGGCGGGGCACTCCGTGCAGGGGGGCATGGCCCTGCCGCCTCCCCACGGACACGACGGGGCCGACGGCGACGGCAGGAAGCAGGACATCGGGGACATCCTGCACCAGATCATGACCATCACCGACCAAAGCCTGGACGAGGCGCAAGCAAAGTTGGTGTCTCGTTACGCCTTGTCTGTCGGTGCGCGTGGGGCGCGCAGCTCCGGCCCGCGGAGCGCTCGGGAGAGAACTTCTGGCGCCGGAGGAGCCCGCAGGCGGCCGGGGCGCGGCCGAAGCGCTATTTAATGCCTTTCGCCACGCAACGAATGCGGGAGCGGGCGGTGCTCGAGCCGGCCCCGTCCCGCGTGGCCCCGCGCCCGTCTGTCCGTCTCTCCGTGTGTCCGCGCGCCCCGGGCCGGGCCGCAACTTTCCGCGCCGCTCCCCCGTGCCCGGCGCGGCGGGAGATGGATGGGGCGCCGCGCAGACACCGCCGCGGGGGGAGAGCCGCGGCCGTCCTAAATCACCGCCGCACGAAACAAAGCGCAGCGCGGCCCGGCCCGGGCCGCTCCGCAATAAATCACCCCCGGACGGCGCTGATTTACGCCGCGCGCCCCGGGGCCCGGCCCGGCCCGGCGCTGAGAGGAGCCGCCGCGGAGCCGCACGGAGAGCCGGCCCCGCTCGGGCCGCTGCTGGCGCGGGCCGGGGCCGGTTTCGGGGCCGCTTTTGGGGCCGGTTTCGGGGCCGACACCGACGCCGGGCTCTGCGGGCGGCCTGGCGGCGCGGCGCGGCGGGCGCCATGTTCGCGGCGGGCGCTAACGCTGTGTGTGCTCTCTTGCAGGAAGCACGCGCTGAACTGCCACAGGATGAAGCCCGCGCTCTTCAGCGTCCTCTGCGAGATCAAGGAGAAAACAGGTAAGGGCCGGCCCGCGCCGCAGCCATCTTGAGCCCTCCTCCGCCGCGCCTCGGCGCCGCCGCCCGCGGCTTGACTGCGGCCCTCCGCCGCCCGCGGGACGCGCCCCGCCCGGCCCGGGTACCGGCACGCGGCGGCCCCCGGCGGCGCCCGGCCCGGCCCCGGATCCGCCGCGCGCAGCGCCGGCGGCGCCGCTCGGGAAGCGCTCGGGAGGGACGGGCAGCGCCGAAGTGACGGATGCGGCCGCGCGTGCAGAGCGGCTCGGCGTTGGCAGCTCGCGGTGCTGTTTCAAATACCGAAATTGTATTCGGTGCACAACAATTTTTTTTTTCTCTGCTACATTAATGAGACGGAAATGAATGCCGCGTTTTTCTCGAAGGCATTTTAAGGGATTTTTGCAAATTTCTTACATCGCTGAATGCACGGAGAAATTTCTTTTTTAAAGAAGACAATTTTGAAAAATATTGTGGCTTGCATTATGAGAATAAGAAACTTTTTTTTCCCCCTCATCTGGCCTTAAAAATGAACACTTGCACTGGTTTGCTTTTTCTCTGTGTTTGGTGCTCCAGTGCAGCCCTCTTAGTTGCAAACTGAAAAAAAAGGGGTTTCAGAGGGAAGCAGCCGCCGTGTGCACGCAGCAGAGCTCAGAGATGTGGCTCTGGGTGCGTTTGGTGTGCGCTGTGCACGGGCTCCTGTGCCACCGGGTCCCACTTCAGCTCTGCTGCTGGCTGAGGGCTGGATATTGGCTGCGCTGCAGATATTAAGATTGATTCCACCTTATACTGCGTGACATTACCTCGGATGAGGAGAGCGATCCCCTCTGCCTCCCCCATGCCTGCGCGGTGCCCCTCCATCCACAGCTCCTGTTTGTTTTCCTTCCCCGAACTTCGTGCCCGTGCAGCAGAGCTGGCAGAGGCACCTGCTTGTGCTGAGCCGGAGCGGGCGCGGGTCCTGGGGACCTGCAGCCCTGTGCGTGTGGGGGGCCTTGGGGAGCACAGCCAGCCCCTGGCAGGGGTGGCTCCAGAACACCCCAGGCTGTCTGGGGGTTGCTGCTGGCAGCGAGTGTTTGCTGGGGCTGCTATTCATGCAGAAGTAAGAGGGAACCTGAAAAGATTTTGAGATTTGAAATGTTTGAGTGTTTCAGTGACAATGTGTGAGTTGAGATTCAGCCTTTGTGCTCCAAGCAGCCCAGTCAAGTTTGCAAGTTGCCTCTGGTAGAACAGCTGAGGACCCACAGGGAAAGGGGGGGACCCCCTGGGGAAAGGAGGGTGCCTGGCAGCCCCAGCAGCACCTGCCTGGGGTGCGGGTTGTGGCAGACAGGAGCTGGATCCTGGGGACTGCATCCTGGGCTGCGGGAGCTCTGGTGTCAGCGTGGCTCTGGTCAGCATGCTGCAGCACCGAGAACGGGAGCACAAATCCTGGCATATCTCCTGTAAACTGTTTTCATAGGGAACAGCTCGAACAGTTTTGAACTGTGAGGACAAGCAGTCTGAGAGGCAATTAAAGCAGGGGCTCCCCCTCCCCTCATTGTCTGCATTGTGTCATGGTCCAGGGAACCGAATTGAATTGTGCTCTGGGATTCAATGCTTTTTCATCAGAACCGAAGTTTACCTTGGTGCTGGCAGTAGGATCCGTGTGATGGCTTTGTTGCTCCATTCTGAGGGGTGAGAAGGGAGCCTGCAGCCGGTGCACAGCGTTCACTCGCAGTCGTGTCTGCTCTGAAATAAGGAATGCAATATTTAAATCATTTTTATGTTGAATTATGTCCTTTTTTTATGTTTTAGTAATGTTCAGTACAGTCAGCGAGTACTTTGTGAGGGCGGCAGTGAGACAATAAGTGGAGGAATCCCCAGCTTAGGTCGAGCAGTGCCGTCACGTCCCAGCATGAGTTAATGGATGCATCACATCTGAAGCCTTTTTGCTGTGCTCTTAGGGTTAGGCGGTTGTTTTTTTTCCTGTGAGGTATTGCCACGTACAAAGCAAATCACTGTGCTCGCCGAATTTAGCCTGACATTTCTTTTTTAACATTTTAACATTTAAGAAAGTGCTGCATGATGCACTTAAAGGCTTTGCAGGTATTAATAGAAACGTGCATTCTTAGAGGCAACCACAAGGTAGCATGGTTTTCATAAAGAAACTAAGTGCCACTCATTTCTTTAATTAGTTCAAGGAAAAATGTTGCCCAAAGTTCTCGTGAAGCCCCTCCGGTACACGTGAAGACAGGCGGCCGGGGCCCTGCAGGCTCCCATTGCTGTGCTGTGCCTGCGAGGAGCCGCTCAGAAGCCCTCGTGCCGCACTCAGCCCTGCACAGCACATCTGTTGCATTCCTGAGTGTCCGTCTGTCTCAGCGCCCACCAGCAGCAATCCAGAACTGAGCTGCACCTTTGTGTTTTTCAATCGCTCCTATTTGTGCACTAAGCATCCTTCGGATCTGTGGTTTGATTAATCCTCCGTTAGCACATTGCTGTACCTGAGGTACTGGTTATTCTCATGGAGACAGAAATGAAAATGTATTAATTTTTACAATCTTAAAACAGTTAGGGAGTTGCAATTATTTACCAGTGGGATGACATAGGAGTACGTCTGCGACCGTGTTGATAGATGATTTTTTTTTTGTCTTCAAAAATGTTGTCTACGGGTAGGAGCATACATTTATAAAAATGTCTGGATGCAGATATGCAGTCATAGATACGTTTATTTATTTATTTGCATAAGTCCAACAAAAACAATGATAGCTGCCAACCAAACCCTAATTTACTGTCACCGCAAACCCTAAATAGCATTCATTTACTAGTAAAGCCTAATGGCATACATGATGGTTTGCCAGATTTGTGGCCTTTGTGAGGCTTATAAGCAGGACCGACTTGGGAAGATCATAAAACTTAATGAACTTCTCGACTGCAGGAGGTGTCCGCAGGGGGAGAAAAGGCCTGCTCGGCTGGTTGGGCTGCTTGAACTATTTTTTATGTCTAAGGAGAGAGGAAGAAAATGTTCATTAAAAATGTTCTCATCTTGTGCAGAATTTTGTTTTAAAGACTGAAAAAAAAAAAAAAAAAAAAAAATAGGCCAGATCCAGTGAAATTAACGACGACGTTCATTTCTTGCTGTTCTTCACGTAAGCTAAAACATTTTTGTTGCTTTAACTGTAAGCTGCCATACAGTGCTGTTTGGAAGATTAAAGGTCCGTATCGTGCCCTTACGTGCTGCAGAGCTCATTATTGATGAAAATGGCCCAACTCTTTCAGAAACACCCCTTGTCAATATGCTGCACCATCTGTAAGCTGCCTGATAGGTGACTCACTGAGAAGAACTCGCTTTTTGCCTTTTCTCCTACAAAAATTGAAGATATTAACCCCTTTTTTTCACTTTTTTTTTTTTTTAGAATTGTAGCACAGTATCATTCCCTTGTGTTACATAAATCTCAGCTTTTCGCTGTTGGTAAATCATTATTTAGTGCAACTAACTTGCAATAATTTATAATAACATGCAATCCTAACAATCCTATCTGAACGTTAAAGGAGTCAAATGAAAGAGTGAAACAGCGCTGGCAGCACACACGTACGTGGCTGTGTGTACGTATGTTGGCCAACCGCGCTCTTATTGTTTCTCAGTTTAGCTATTTAAAATCCTGGTGTGCAGTCCTGGTGTTATTTTCAAGATGCTGAATACCTATTTCTGATGTACTCTGACTGCATAAGGAAATAAGAACCGTGTGTTTATGTGCATGCAGCTTTTCTTCGGTGTAATTGTTTAGCTTTTGTTTCCTTTCTCAAGCTTCGTGTCCTAAATTTTTCCTTGAATCATCGGTTCTACTTCTGAATGGTATTTTTTTTAATTGCCAGCAAATGTGTTACAAACGAAGACATGCGGTAGAATATTGGGTTGGTTACACTGTCCTTATGGCAGAGGCATTGCTTTTCTTCATTAATGTCCTTCTAGAAAAAAACAAATTGGATAAATATCCCGTGTGTCATTTGGTCATCTGGTTCAAACGTATTCACAATCACAGTTCTCCCTTTGGTGAATTTCTAGCAGGGCGCTTCCTCTGCAGGCAGCCATGGTGATCACTTTCATTAGACAAAATTGGGATACTTTGTCTTGCAGAATCTGTACCTGCAGTGTGCCTTCAGAGCACAGCACTAATAGTGCTCCTTGCTGCATTTCAGTAGCAATCTTGATGTTGATTACCAGATCTGTACTTCCAGGTGTTGTTTTTTTTTGCCCTCCATAAAGGATAAACGTGACGTAGTTGTCAATACTCATTTAAGTAGGAGCAGGGATTCATTTTATTTTATAGCTATTTTTAAGGTCCTTCATTTTATTTTTGAATTTGACACATTTGCTTGCTTATCTGAAAATAGTAAATTCTGGGAGTTACCATGCGGTTTGTTTTAGGAGGATTGTTGTAAGTATAGGAATTTTTGCATCGAGAGATAAATTATAATAATAGCATGCAGTGAATGCAAAAGAGCCCCTTTTTGCAGGATTTAACACATTTATCAAACTCTATTCCTACTGCTTTCAATGAAAAAGTTGTGCGATACGGATATTATGCTGTCGTTTTTCAATTTAAATATTGATTTGTGTGAAACATTAATATAATGATACTTGCAGTCTACTGTAGACAAATATCAGCAGAATTAGATGCACTAAATTGTTACAAATGTAATACAATATTTAAATACATAGGAAGGCTATATTAATAATTATGTAGAAGAGAAAGAGAGTCCGGTTTGTATCTGCTCTCAGTTCTTAGACTGCTTTGGAATTCCTTGCACATCTGCATATGAGGGTATGATGAATATTTTTATTAATAATAAGAATGAATCCTAAGTCTGTGTACTGCTGAGTCAAAGTGAGTGCAGAGCTCGGCAGAGTTTTCCTTTTCTGGTATGGTTGGTAGAACTGGATGGAGCTGTTTGTGTGCCACCAACTGACACCCCGAGAAGAATGCTTTGTTTGTTTTCTCAGCAGTCATGTTTAATGCTATTCGCTTATCAAGGTGATCAGCGTGGTTCAGATAACACATGCCTGACACAGCCTGCCTTTTTTCACCATCATGTTGACCTTTTGTCACATTTGCTTCTCTCTGGTAGGCAATTCATGTCTTTAAGTATGAATGGAGTAAATAATTCACATCAATATTTAATATAAATTATTAAAGTTTCTGTCAGCTCTTATAGTTCATGCTTTTATAAAGTTAGAGTAGTTCATCAGCCAAACGGATGAATTGTGCTTCTCAGCTGGACGTTAGAGCCCTTCCATAATGCTGTCTTTGCAGTGGAAGTAAACAGGGAATTAAATATGGAGGGGAATGAAGCCTGCTGCTTGAATGGTATATATTTTTCAATAAAGCACGTTCTTCAGATAGGCTCCAAGTACTGGATAAATACCTATCGTTATTTATTTTGTTACTCTCATGCTTCATTTTTGCTCTCGAGTTGCAGCCAGGGCTGCAGAAAGCCGTGCTGACCCCGGCGCTGCTGCTGCTCTTTGTTGCCGGCCTGCCTGGCGCTGCGCTGCCTTCCCGGCTCAGCGCCGCGGCTCTCGGCGTGATGGGCTGTCAGGCTTTTCTCTTTAGTCTGTGTTTATAAAACGTGGTTTATATTTTGCACACAAAGTAACCGTGACGGAAATCAGATTCTGAAAACATTTTTTAAAGAAGAAATGGTCTGATGCGGTAGCGGCTATAACATATTATTGCTTCAGGAATTGGGTAAACAGGCCTTGTTTTGCGTGAGAACACTGAGCAAAAATCACGACGTGTTTATTTTAGTTTTATACTATTTCAGACGTTTTCCTTGGAATTCCTTTGTAAACGACGGGCTCGGCACACGTTGCACGCTCTCTCCGACTCGTAGCAGTCCGTGCGAGGCGCTGGGTATCACACGTCCTGCAGATCAATCACTTGGAAGGGGGGGTGGGTTTGTGTGTGTTTACAGGTCAAAACCTTTTGCTATGCTCAAGTCATGCATCAACATTTAAAGCTAATCTCTTATTCCTCATTGTCCAGCAGGTGGCTTTTTCATATGTTATTTAGTTTTTAATTATTTATTGCAAGTGGAAATGGAATTTAAGAATATTATCCTGATTGTATGTATTTTTTATATAAGCAACAATTTTTCAGTACGTCCTGTTGTGTATGATGAAGATGAAAGCATCTTGAGATCTCGAAGCATACAATCTAAATTAAGATTCTAAACAGGCATTACAGATGCTGGTAACTTTGGCAATTATCATTTTGTTTGGTGAACAGTAGTAAAACAGTGTGCGGTAAAAGTGTTTAGAGAGAGAGGATAAATAAATTGAACAGTTTTGCAATGCAAAGTGGTTTGTGGTGTTTTTGAGGATTTCTTGGCTCTTGCTTAACTGCTATTGTGAAGCCTGGAGCAGATTTTCCCATTGCTAATGCCCTAGAAGTATTAATTCACTTTGATATGCTAATTAGAGGGCATTATGCAAGAAATGAGATTAAGTGGCAGCATGAAGCCATTTGCCTGTCAGTAAATTGAGAGCTTTAGCATCAGGAGGAGCTTTGTTTTTTCTGAGTTTCTCTTGGTTTTGCATATAAATAAAATTGATTGAAAGGTCTAGAGAAGCTTCTAGAACATTGGTGGTTCTTTTTCTCCTTCTATGATTATTTAAACTTCATGTTAAAGGCTTTCTCTGAATATTAATTGATCTAATGGGAGATACTGAACATGAAGAATTTCATTGTATTCTCAGTTACTGTATCTTAACAAAAGGAAAGTATTAGAATTCTTTGTGTCATCTGATTTTTGTGGTATTATTTTAGATATATCTTACAGCTCTGTTTTATAACCTCGTTGCCTGCTAGCTGATTCTGTGCTGAAGGCTGTGCTTGCGTGGGGGTATTCCTGCTGGTTGTGCTGCTCTGGGGGTTTGGGTAAGGAGGGCCGGGCGGCTGAAGTGAAGCGGTCGGTGTGGGTTCCTGGGCAGCCAGGGCTGGAGCATTCACCCCGCTCCCTGACAGGATTTCCCAGGATTTCTTATGTAAATCACGCGTATATTTTCCTTCATTGAGGAAGGAAGGGGTTATAATATTGACCATAGATTTTATTCAACTGCCAGAAACTGTGTTAAAGTAACATTAAGGGATTGACTTACAGCCATAACGGCGAGGAAATTTTGAGTTAATAGTTAAACTCTGCCCTTAACTCAACTCATTGAACCTATTTATTAGAGCAGATATGGTAGGTACGATCACTGCGCTGAGACCTCCGCAGTATTAGGACACTCCAGGATGGCTCAACGGTGAGAGTTTCTGATTTAGTTCACATTTTCCTTTTGTGTGTGTGCGTGTGTGTTTTATTCAGCCTTGGAGCTGCTTTACTGCAGTTTTGTGGTTAGTTTGCTTTTTATAATACAGTTTAAAAATATCTGAGAAGTAATTCTGGAAATGGAACATAAACTTACCAAAAAATAAAACGGAACCAAACCAAACAAAGCCTCTGGTGGTCATTGCTGAGTGCTTGCAGAGTGGCTGTGCCCGTCCCCTCACAGATCACTGTCACAGAGTCCAGCAGGTGTGTAGTGCTGGCATGGCAGCGCTCATGGTGAGCCCCGGTTGTTAAAAGAAAGGAAAAGGGGTAAGAAATAACACCAGAGCTCTGTGTGAAGGCCCTTTCACACACGGCCTTACTGGTCCCAGCAGCTGAAGTCAATCGCTGTTGGGAAGTTCGTGTGGTGAAGCCCACAAGACTCGACGTGCAGGCACAGGGCCATGCTGCAGGCCCTGCTGCTGTGCCAGCCGTGTGCTGCTGAGCTACTGGGAAGGGCAGCGCCTGAACCCACAGACGAACCCTCAAAGCCTGCTTTTATCACAGAACTGGAGGAACTGTCTCCAGTTGCTTGTTTTGAGCTTTCTTGAGCAAAAAAAAAAACTACATGATGAAGGCATGTGGGGACCAAACTTAACTTTCTGCTGCCGGCACCTCCCAAGGACGTTACTTCTGCTGGAGAGGCAGCTGGGGCTGAGGGCCTGCGCCTCGGGCTGTGCGTCCCGCTGGTGCCTGGCGCAGCCGTCCTCCACCGGCGGGCGCGGAGACCTGAGTGGAGCAGGCCAGGCCGGGCTGCTGTCTCGCTGAAGCTCATATGGGAGCTCTCAAATGCTACCTTTTATTGCCTCGCTTTTCCTGTCTGTAGAATTGGGAATGTTATCTACCAGAAATTTTTGTGAGGTTGTGTTAAGTTGGTGTTGTATGATGGAAACTTTATAAAGTATTGAGTGTAATTAAAACTGTAATGTAAGAAATAATCTATTAGAACGATTTAAAGTGCTCTCTTCAGTCAAATCACAGTGGGTCTAAGTGAGGCCTTACCTACTGCAGGTGAGCAGTTTGGGCTTTCCTCAGACTCTGCTTTTCCTTGCCTTAATTAGCGATGTTTGCTCTTTTAATTCAGAGTGAGACCTTAGCAAAAGGCTGTCGGGCTGCTCTGACCGCGGTGGCTTTGTTCGGCACAGACCGTTTGCTCGCTGTGGATGGGGATCGCTGCTCTTTAGCGATAACTTTACGGGCGCAATTACCTGCTAGAAGGGTGTTTGAAGCACACCTTCAGTGCATTTGTTGATTAAAGAGGGGAGTGTGCTTTTAGCAAACGTTTGTAATTCATACCACCAAAAAAATGTTTGCTTATTGCCTTTACGTGAGATCTGGTGGCGTGGTTAACTGCCACTACTAAGAGCGAGTCACAGTCAGTAGTGCAATGATTCTTGTTTGACTCCAAGGATGTATTTATTACCATATTTGAACAAATTGTACTACCATGAAAAGTTGTGGAAATGGTTGTGCACTGGCTAAGGTGATACATTGCAGGAGTGGTTGGGTTTATGGGGCTTTATGCTGAGGTTTTCTCAGAAATTATAGCACAGTCCTGTCACTGTAAAACCTGGGGATACAGTTGGTAATAACATACAGTGGAGGTATTTTTAGGTTTTTACTTGTTATTCAAATAGAGTGGGCACCATCACTTCTGCTCCCTCGTTCTCCCGTGTTGTTGTGGGGCTGTGGGCCCTGTGCAGGCAGTGCCGTGCTGCTGCGCTCTGCCTGGTAGGGCAGTGGTGTGACGTCGATATGGAGCTTGGGAACTTATTGACTTGTTGGTTCTTGACCTTCTGACTGTGACCAAGTATAGAAATTGAATGTCTGAAAATTAAATGATAGTCTCTATATAAATAAATTCTTGGATGTCAGTGTATTACATGAACTAATTTTGGTTTACCTAAATTTATGGCATTTTGTGTTCAATGAAGGAAATATTTCTTCCTTTCAATATACTGAGAGTCTAATAATATTGTAGTTGCTAGCGCTAAACAAATCAATTTCTTTTTACTGACTGATTATCATAACAGCTGCTGTTTAATCACCGTGATTGTTATGTAACTTTTAAATCCCTAATATTTTGGAAGGGAATGAGCAGCATCGATGCAGTGATGTCACCGCTGCTGAGCCCTACTGTGTTTTGTAGGCTTGAAATTAGTTTTTTTTTTTTTTTAATTTTGTTTAGTAATGTTTACTGGACTATGGTCACTGAGCAAACTGCCTGCTTAAAGAGAAACCTGAAAGAGCAGTCAGTCCTCGGCCTGTCTTCCCCAGGAAGCCAAAAAAAAAGGCATTTGTTTTTCTGGTCTAAAACTGTGGCATGGCTAGGCCTGGTGAAAAGAGCGTGCATTGGCCGCTGCTGTCCTATGCAATCAGCTTCTGGTTGTGCGTGTGAAGGCAGTGAGAGTGCTGAGAACCGGGCTCAGGTCTCCAGGATGGGGTGCTAGGACCGGGGATATTATTCTCTCCAGGAACCACAGTAAGGCTGTGGTCGGCACTAATGTAAATATTTGTACAACAACCATGTTCTACAGACTCCAATGAAATGGTGAAAATCTGCCCTAAACGCCTCAGTAAATATATGCTGAAGAACAGAAGCCTATTCATTGAAGAAACAATTGACTTTAGCTGCTTTGTTGCTAAAGTGGCTCCCAGAGATGCTGCTGTGCAGACCTGAGAGCAGCGCGGCCTTTCTGCCCACGGCCTCCCACAGCTGGGTACGGGGCTGGGCATGGGGCGAGGTGGGGCTCTGGGTGTGGGGCTGGG
>NC_139422.1:9532500-9590000 GCF_905368555.1 Meleagris gallopavo
ATTTTCTCTAGGGGAAATGGATACTTGAAGTTCATTTTCTTTCTGATGTACATGAAGGCAGGAACATGAACAACCTTCAGCACAGGACGCATGGTTACAAGATTTTGTTTGACTGTTTCCCAGACATACCTGCAGTTGCCTGTAGTGCAGATTTGAAGTTGCTGGCTGATGTTCCAGCTGCATGTCATTTCCACATACCTTTCACTATTTTCTTTTGTCCTCAGAAGGAATTTTATTTTTATTTCTAAAGGAATTTTTATTTTCAAAGGCTGCCACACCAGTAAAATGGGGAGCGTTAAAATGTTTTGCTTTGTAGAACTACCGTATGTGGATCACCTGACTGAGAGCGCTTCCTCCAGGTCATTCGCTCCCATATATATGGCTGTATACTTGCTTACAGTACCTAAGAAGTACAAATTTCAGTTAAAGCAAGATTGTGTTTTCTGAAATATACTAATACTACAAAAATTTCTATGGGTGTCTGAAAACTCAATCGATTAAACGCACTTAGCTTCCTCTTGTGAAATTCAGATCACCAAAGCTCCATATAATTTCTGTGCGCCTGTATTTCTAGTGCTTTCCTTCCCAGAATTGGAAAATCTTGATTTTTTTTTTTTTTTTTTTTTTTTTTCCTTTAAGAGAATATTTACTTAGTTAGTATTCACTTAATTAGAACTGACTGTTTAATGTTTTCTGGGAGGGTATTTATGGTATTTTCTTTGCCATATTTGCATTCCAGAAATTAAGTCCCCATGCCATTATTCGGCAAGCCTTTCATACATTAGAATGATGAATTGAAAGCAGAAATGGGAAAAAGACTGCAATGCAATGAAAATTTAATCAGCGTCTTCTGCTGCTTTAATAAGGCAAATAATTCTTATTGGCCGCTGCGTTAAGGTTTCTAATATTTAATTCATAACAAACCTTGCATTATTCTGCAGCAGCATCGACAGCTCCACTTTGCTGCCTGCCAACAGGCAACCATAAAAACTTAAAAGCAGATGTAAATGTCTGAAACAAGGAGAAGGATTGGATCTAAAGCGGTCAGAAAAAATCAACAATAGTGCCAGAGAGTTTGATAAATCTTTACACACACTTTAGCAATGTACAAATGGTATTAATTAAACTCATTAAGCGCGTTGATCTTAAGGATTTGAGGTAACTTTTCTTGAAGGGTGCTATTTGTAATTCCTGCCGGCGCCCAGGCAGACCTGCTGCCGTGCCAGCAGTGTGCGGATGCCTATTGAGTGATCCTGTAGTTCTGGAAGATTCCGTTCATTTTCACATTTAGGGTCTCTGCTAGATGGCAGTGGTGAAATTGTCGTCGCTTGTCCTGTGTGTGTGTCGATGCTTGAAGTAAGCTGAAGAGCAGCAGCTCATTCTCATCCTATGTTTCAGCTGTCTCCTCCTAACGGTAATGTTAATTGATTAAAAATAATTGTTGGGAGAGCTGTTTGTTAGCGTTTGAGTCTTGTCCTGTCCCAGAGCCTTTCTTATCTTGGGATGCTGGTTCGAAAGCGACGGAAATTCCCCTGCGCTGAGTTTTGCAGGAGGATCTGAAGCAGCGCGCCGGGATGCGGCGCAGAGCTGGGAGCTGTGATTCCAGGGGAGGTGGCGGCGTGTTTGTGTGGTGCGAGGCGGCCGCGAATGGCAACCTGCCAATGCTAGGTGCGAGCTCTTGTTACAGAGAAGGGTTGCGCCTGTTCTCATTTCTTCCTGAAATGGCTTAATTGGTGTCAGCACCCCAGGGATAAAGGCCTCTAACACTGAAATCCACACGATTCACCCTGTCTCTGCTCAGCGTAGGGAAACTGGTAACAACTGGTGGTGAATGAGGAGTGAACGGTGCTGTAACAATACTCGATGATGTTTGGGATGACAGAAATTAATACGCACTTGCTCAAAGAAAGCAATGATTAATGGCAGCGAGCAAGGGAATGCTGTCCCTCCTTTAACTCCACTTTGATGGGGATTGAAAAGCAAAAGGCTGTTTTCATTCTCTCTGGAAAGCAGAGGTCACCCAGAGTACATTACGGCAATTTTTCCTCTCTGTTTTTTATTTCATAAATATTATTGTAAGCACAGATTAGATAGATTTTTTTCATGCAGGCTTAAAAGGACACGTTGCTGTTTGTGCTTAACAAAGAAATCTGATTTCTGCCATTTACGTGTTAGATCATTTTAATTTGCAATGGAATAATTAATGTAATTGAGAATTTTAAAAGCACTCTGTCGGGTTAGTGTTTCTCAGGTTCTTACAGATGGAATTTCATGGTCTTCATTTTCAGAGTGCTGACAGGTCAGAATGAGGCAAGGAAAGAGTCTTGCCAAGAAACGGGAAAAAAGGTTAAAACTCCAAGGTTCCTCATTGAGTTTTTGATGTAAATGTATTTTGCGAGATCCTCACGCTTGTCAGTGGCTTTCTACCCTATTTGATAAAGAGTCTTTATTCCATGAGAAGTCTGAAATAACACAACAGTGTTTTGGATAATGAATTCTTCATCTAAGCAGAACTTTAAAACAACGTACAACGTTGGCATTTTTTTTCTTTGAGTGAGAAGGCTGATACATCTTTGGGATCCGACAGGAAGACATAAATTAATAGAGTCCTGGAGATCAGTTTCTCATTAATAATCCATTTTGTCATGGTTCTCGGCACTGCCAGCCTGCTAGCTGGTTCTTATTTTGCAATGGGATAAAAGCACGTGATGGCTTAAGGCACAACATGAGGAGGAGTCTATCATCTTTTGGAAAAACTCTCTGAAAAAAAATATTTTGCAGGAAGTAAATGTTGATTTTTGTGCTTTATGGATTTTTAATTTTCCAAACAGTCTTTTTTAATACATCCTCTCGCAAAAATAGGACCTGGAGCTGGAAGAGGTTGGTTCCAACAGCCATTGCTTTGCTCTTGTCCTCTGTTTTTTGGGTTCGTTTTTTTTTTTGGAAGAAATTACAATGGATCCCAGCCCTTTCATACTGCATTTTTAGGCACAGTGGCAGATCACAGCCAGTTTAAAATATAATTGAAAAAATGCCTTTTCTTTTGATAGGCTAAACATGAAACATTTATACATTTGCACTGTCCTAGAAACGTGAGACATGCTCAGAAGACCAATGTATATTTTCCCCAGTATTTTCAAAATGGAAAAGGTTGCTTTGTCACGAGTACAGCGACATAAATCTGAGTCATTTACCTTCTGAAGCCTTAAATTTGGTGTTTTATGTATCTCAAGATAGTGGCAGCCTGGCAAACCGAATAACCACTTTAGAAGTGTTCAGCTTTTGCTGTCATCCCAAGTAAGGAAGAATTGTGATCTGATTTAGTTGCACGCCCTTTATTTTATACGCTGAAAAGTGACATAATGCAGATCTCTTAGGGAACTTGCGTTTGGGAAGGATAAAGGGGAGGAAAAAAGAGAAGATGCTAGCCCAGATAGCTTAGCTGTAAGATTTACCTGGGCTCAGACGTTTGTAATGTAATCAAAGGTAAAAGGATAACTGAAAAAAAGCACGGAGAGAGGGAATCGAAGGTTCCTGTGAGAGGGCTGAAGGGGGTGACTCTGCGTTGAGGCTGGAGCTGGGATCGATGAGGAGCACGCGCTGTGCCCGGGGCTCTGCGAGCAGCGCCTGCGGCAGCACCAGGCAGCCGGGCTGGGCGACTGGAGCCGTGCTGCTGGCAGCGGCCCAGCGAGGCCACAGCTGTGCGTGTGGAGCACACGAGGCCCGGACCAGTGCTGGCGTGTCCCACAGACCCACCGGTTGCAGATGAGATGATCTGCAGTGCAGGTTAAGAGACTGAGGTGGGTACGTACTGAGCCCTCAGTGACTGCGCAGAGACGTATCGCTTCGTTTTGATGATGTCTTCTCAACCTCAAGGTTGACTCTGAGGAGCGCACGCACATGAGGCACGGTGCTCACCCATTGCGGAGCTCGGATGGAGGCACAGCACTCACTGTACTGCAGGAACACACAGCCGTTCCCAGCTTGCTTTTTTGTCTGAAAACATGGGAGGTTTGAATTATGAAGACTTAGAACATGCTTCCTTACACAGAGCTGCAAAGGACATTTGTCTCAGCACATTGTAGTGAAATTTTAAAGAGCAGGTTTTGACAGGAGACGTTTTGCTGACACAGAATATTTTGTTCACTTCTGACTCTCAAATAAGTGCTACTTCTGTCATAATGATTGATTTATATTCGTTTTAGACCATACATTTTACATCCTCTGTTTTAGTGCTTATGGCTACACAGCTTCAGAATAGCACAGTGTAAAAGTGTTCTGAGTGTGGCATCACATTTCATATTCAACTAATACAAAAATTGATTGCAGTGAGTTGTGGGTATTTGGCGGTGTGACGTATTTAGAATAAGATAGTAATCTCGACTATATCTCAGAAAAATCTCTTGGAAGATTTTAAAATCAAGATCCCTGTTGGTACAGAGTTGTAATTTATTTCATTGCTAATACAGAGCATGTGAAGGTCCCACGACCTGCAGAAGACCACCGGTGTCAGTGCTGTGCAGTGAGGGGCTGAGCAGCACTAAGCCCTTCCTGGTGCTGAGCTGTGAGCTGCTGATGTGCTGGGAAGTGCTCGGCTCCTCCTGAGCCTGGATCTGCTCTGGCACATCTGGAAATCGCAGCCTGTGTGCCATTCCTGTGCACTTGTGGTTTTGTGGTTTACATTAACCCAGTTTCTTTCCTTCATATGCTGGGATGGTGTCTTAGCACATTTCGGATATCAATACTTCAGAAAATAAATACTGAAGTCTTTGCTGTAAGTTTTGTTTGAACCATATTCTCCAGGTAACAGAATCATTTTCGTTAAGATAGGACTCGTCAGAGCTGTGATCTGAGGCAGAGGACAGGGCTTTCAGGCAGGAAGCTGGGCTGTTCCCAGGCGTTTCTTGGCGCGTGGGAGAGGCTCTGCTCTTCCCCAGTGCCCCGTGCTGCTGAGCCCACGCGGCCGGACGCAGCGGGGCTTTCTGTTGTCTTGGCACGCTGGGGTCACTGCCCTTGTTTCTCCAGCTAGCCCCAGGAAAATGGCTGACGTTCGTTCGTGTCTTTGTAGCTATTTAGACAAAGTAGGCAGTATGCCTTTGTGGGCTTTTCCTGATTCTCAGTGTAATTGCAGTCTGGGAAAAAGAGAAGAGATGGGAGTGCCTTGAAGAGCGCACGGCCGCTGCTCGTGGGCTGCTGGCTCCCAGCGCACCGCCCGCACTGGGGCGACGAGGCCGTGGCCAGGACAGCCGTCAGCTGAGCGTGGCTGCGGGGCCTGTGCTGCAGCAGCTCCTGTGCGGCTGGAAGCGAACGGCACGGAGGTGGCCAAGCCTGCCCTTCCGCTTTGCCACAGGTACATGGATTGAGATATTTAATTCTGAACTAAAACTCGAGTGAGAGTTCAGGAAAAAAGGGCTTCCAAGATGTTTCAGGTTTTGGAAATATTTGACAATGTTAGCAACATCAACTCCTGACAAAAAAAACCTTCTCTCCAAAATCTTTCACAGTTGTGCCAAGAAACGCAGCTTCGATGGAACATTTTCATAAACTATCATCAGTTATGCAGCAGCAGCTTCACAAATCAGAAATGATATCTTCAGGCACTGCTGTCAAGTGTTATTCAAATAATACCAGCCTCACATTTGAATAACAGCAGACATTTTGAATTAATTAATCAGATGAGATAGTCTAGGCCTTTTCTCATTAGTCTCTGGGTCAGGCATGGGAAGATATATGCGTTGGTGATGATATACTTGTCTTTAATCGTGATTTATGAAGATTTAGGATTGTGTGTGATTTGTCAAAGGTTCTGGGAAAAGGCTGGTGCATATTTCATTACCTAATCTGAGATTGATTTCGTGATGCTGAAGGATATAACCCTATTGTTCGGGTGTGTGGGAAGCACAGGTAGACATGGCATCCCAGGGTTTTACTGGCTTATCTGCGTGGCTGTCAAACAGTGCTGTAAACTTTTACTGCCAGCAGTTAACAATTCCTGCTTTAATTACAGGCAAATTCTTCATTCTGTCCAAAGGGGAGGCCTCAGTAGTTATTTAGTTAAAAAGCATAACAGACCTTATAGCTATGACCCAGTGTAAATCATGGACAAAGTTGGCAAATTTCATGGCTTGGTCATGGTGAAAATATAAAATTTCATGGTTTGTCACAGATTAATAGAAAAATCCTATTAAAACTGTGCAAATAACAGAACAACAAGTTAGGTGGAAGTCCTTACACGGCACCTTCCTATGCACAGGATTTATTTCAGGTTGCAGTCACTACTAATGGCATGAGGCCCTTCGCATGCTTTTCTTCACTGCACTGTTTTCTATTCAGTTTAATTAGTGTTTGTTGTTCTGTATGGACTGAATAATTATTATGTGATTGTTTTGAAGCATTATTTACATACAAGAGCATGTGTTGCATTGCTTCTGCAGTGAAAGGAGTCTTGAACATAGCTGGATGCAGCGTGTGCTGTTTAAATCCCAGGGCTGCTGTGCGGTGTGGCCGCGGTGTGCCGGGCGCTGGGTGCCTCTGCCTGTCTGCTGCTTGCTGACCGCCGGCCCCGTCACGTGGAATCCCGACGTTCATGTTTTTGCTGGTCTCGAGGAGCTCTGCAGCTCGGCTCTGTAGCCTCGTGGCCCCTGTGCCGTACGTCCGCAGGCACGCTGGTGGCCGCGGCAGTGCTGGTGGCAGTGCTGGTGGCACAGCAGCCACAGCTGCCCCTCCGCTTCTGTGGGCCTGAGCAGCTCTCAGGCAGCCCCAACCTGCACGTTTTGCACTTTTTTCGTTGTGCTGACTGCATCCAGAATGTCCTGAGACACTGGAAGTGAGAGCTCGGGCAAGGCGCCCCGAGGTGTGCGGTGCGCACTGAGCGCTTCACTCCCTGCTCTTCCACAGAGCGGCGGTTCTGCATGGAGACAATGCTGACAAAGGATCAGTGCCTCGCAATAAGGACTTCTCAGAGCTACCTCAAAATAACATCACAACGGCAGTCAGTAAAAGCTTTGTGTCTTACATGGCCTAGAATTTCACATTTGAAACTTCCAAAAATAAGTTTCTGCTATTTTTGTATGAGAACTTTCTTCAAAAATATAAGGTCTAAAAATACTTGTGTGTGTATGTGTGTGTGTGTGTGTGTGTGTGTGTGAAATATGCAGTGGTTCAAATTACCGAATAATTCTGAAAAGTAGTTCTTTGTGGGTGACAAAATCGTGACTTTTGGTGACAAGGAAAAATGCTGCAACATGAGAAAAGAGAAAACCATGATTTCCATGAAAGAAAAATACATTTGTCCCCCTCATAAAATGTCATAAAATATAGAAGGAATATAGGAAGAAAGAAAAATATTTTTTGTTGTTTATTAATGCTTTACTGTTATGCAATCAAATGCGTCAACCACTGCCCTCCTGCAGCTCTGCTCCCCCATCAGTCAGTGCTGCTGTGGCAGCCCGCAGGTTGCTGAGGATGGGTGCTGTCAGCTGTGAGCCTCTGCAGAATGGTGCTTAACCCTGCTGGTCAGGGCATTCCTCTCTTTCTCTTGAGGGGTCAACAAAAAAGCATTGTTTTCTTAAGTTGACTTCCACAGTTTCATTTTAAAAGTAAACAAGTTGTTGCAACTTCTAAACATGTTATGTGCACATATTGTGTCTGAAGTTGGGAACCACTGTCAAATGACAAAGGGTTGTAATGGTGAATATCATAGACACTTCTGTAAATATTTTTCTTAATAGGAGGTACCTGCAACTGAGATACCAGATTTGTCAGGGTAGATTTTCGGTATAGCTGTACTGCACCTGAAGGAAGCATTCCTCCTCCCTCAGATTGTTTTTTTTGAGGGTTTATCACTTTCGAGCATTAATGCGTGTTATTCTTCGTATATGGAAGCAGAAAATTAGCGTCCTTTCAAAAACAAGAAAGGATGCAGGGAGTGCATTTCATGGAGGAAATGTTAATATCAAGACTTCGGGGTAAGAGGGTCACCTTTAAGAAGAAAGTGAGCATGGAGTTCCCATGGAGTCCAGAGAACGTGAGGTGCAGTGTGGGGATTCCTGCTCAGAGCTGGGAAAGTTGGATGTTCCAGCATTGTCTGTCGGTGCAGAGCATTTTATCTGTAGGAATTGCTAAATACCGAGTGTACGGTGTTGCATGGCCTTTGGGAAGCTGATAGCTGGTTTTCCATGTGACTGTTCGTGCTGCTCGCAGTACTTTCCTACACTTAGAGTGCAGAGTGCAGTGCAGTTTCAATACAAACATATACTTCTGTATATTAAGTGTGTGCATTAATATATTATTATTACTTGGACTAATAACAAATAGTAGTCAGTCAGTGAGATAAAAAAGGACAGAGTTCAATAGTAATTCTCAGACAGCTTAGCAATTACCCAGACAGCTTGCAGTCAGAAAAGCTGTTCAAATCCAGGATTATGAACTACACCGATGGCAGCTCTGCTGGGTGGAGTTCTAGAAGATTGTGAGTATGTTCGCAAGTAATTGTAAGACTCATTTGCAGCATTCCTCCTGGTGAACTTCTCCTTTGCAAGCCAATGTCAACAGCCGTAAAAAACCCAGCCTCCAGAGGCCGGTAGGCTGGTTTCCAGAATCAGTCAGAATTATTTTTAGTTATTTATATTAGAACGATGTCTGCGTTTATTGGCATCTTGGAGGTTTTTCATCCTCCCTCTTTAATGACATAAATCCAAAATTCCTTTCATTTCTGTAACAATAGTCAACATCAAACAGCATGCATGGCAACACAGATTTTGTGACTTTGTTCTTAAAATCAGTTTATCTCTTTCCTTTGTGAGTATCTGTGGCTTCTTTCCTCGTTATTTTGGGTAGTGTCTGCTGTTTTTGTTCGCATCCTCTGTAAGCAGCATTCTGTTCTGGTGCTGCTTGGGCTTCCCAGAGCCATGCGTGCACGTGGTGGCTGAAATGCACCCAGCACCGCGGGGCAGCAGGAGCAGGGGAGTGCTGTAGTCCTGCCTAAGCCTGGGAGCAGCCCTCCAAGTTCTCCAGCAAAGCTGGCAGCCACTCGGCTGCTCCCAGCGCAGGCCTGGGCAGGGTGCTGCTGTGCTCGGCCGCGCCGGTCAGAGAAAGCGGGGAGCTTAGGTGCAAACTTTGATCTTGAAGCAGTCGAAGGAAAAAGGGGTGTTGTAGTGTTTTGAGCTTTTTTTTTTTTTTTAGGGCAGTACATGATTTTTTTATAGTGTGCATTAAATTCTGTACCTCCAGTGAGCATTAAAGCCACCTCATCACTCAGCTCTGGAGGGGAGCGCGAGCTCCAAAGCTAGAGCGGCAGCTGTTAAGAGATTTCCATCTCAACAGCCTCTCATGCCAATAGGATTGTGATCTGGGAATATAACAAGGCTTCTGGGGATAAAGTTAATAAATAACCACTGTATTCCCTTTGCCATTTTATTTTCTGTGCCTAGCCCCAATGACTTCTAAGCCTAAGCAAGTATCAGTCCCTGGCCTGATGTATTTGACATAAGCACATATATTCCTTAAGCAAGAGACTTTCTATGCAAATTTTGCTTCAAAAAGATTGTTAAAGGAAGAAAAGGTCATTTGTGTCACTGAGTATCCATACTCACATACTGTCAATAAATGCTGTACTTTCGGTCACTGAGGTTTTTATCCCTTCTGTCAGGGGGGGCTGAGGTCAAGGTATATATTTTAGGTCACGTTCTTCCTGCTGGTGGAGACAATACATTTTCTGTCTATGATGTTGTTTCTTTTCACATCCAGAATATTTGTTGAGAGGGTGTGGCTGTCAGAGCCCCTGGGAACTAACTCGAATTACAGTCATGGTTAAAAGCTCAAATGATTCTCAGTCATTCCTGTCATACTCAGTCCCAGTACAGAGGAGACTCCGATTTTCAAATCAAATACACCATCTCTGTACCACAGATGAAAGGTCAATAGAGCTTTTCCATCTTAAGTTTATAGCTATTAAGTAACTTCATGCAGGTGGCATGAAGTTGGGCCCACAAATTTCTGAGTGCTCTTAAGGTGTCTCAGATGAATATTTGAGGTTACCAAAAGGGAGAGGATGCAGGGAGCAGCACACGGCCATGGAGTGCAGCCGTGGGGCTCCACGTTCCAGGGGGCTGTGATTGTCAGCTCCTTTTGGAGCGTTCATTGCTTTATAAAAGTGCTGGGTAAATTCACTGTATTCGTATGTGCTGGCATCAGAAAGGATTTCTTCCTCCAAAAGGAGGGACTGGGACATTAGATGTGTAATGTGCCCTCCAACCAAAGGCCATACATAGTTTAGTGTTACCATTGCAGTCCTTCCGTTTGCACCTCGCTTTACTTCCCATTTAAATTTCTGTGTCTTTGCACTATTTTGTAGGTATGCAAAATAGTTCAAATATAGCTGTGATACAACAGTAATGCAATTCTGATTTTTTTATGATTTAAATCTTCAGACTCACATGATGAAGTTAATGGGAGCCTATCAGAAGTGTGCATAGCATAGAGGTGGTACTGAGGTTTAGCGGGGAATGTTGGTGGTAGGTGGTTGGTTGGACTGTGATCTTGGAGGTCTTTTCCAACCTTAGTGGTTCTGTCATTCTGTGAATCTATGATCCTATGATAAACAATGAAGTTCCCAGGACACCAAAGAGCGTCAATCTTGGCTGATTTTTGTATGCAAATGTGTGTGGTTACTGTTGAGGCTGTTGTGTATTAAAATGCAGTGTTGCATTAGTTGTTGCTTTATCTGTTTAAATATGAGTTAGTCCTTGCAGCAGGAATACCTAGGAAGCCAGAGATGAGGATGATGGGTCTTCTGTTAGCCATCAACTTTGTATTTTTTTGCATCTTTCTTCCTGAGCCTGGTACTTGAGAATAGCAGAGAGAAGATTTATTTCATTTTGCCTTTGTGTGTGTGTGTGTGTGTGTTTGTGTGTGTGCTATTTCCTTACTTGTTTTCAGGCTGTCTGACGAAGAATCTTCTTTCTTTTGTTGTCTCTGCTTTGGTTCTGCTCCCCACTAATCTGAAATATTGTAATTACATCTTCCTGTCTCCTGCTCCTTCTTTCCTTATGTTCTAAATAAAAGAATATACTGTTCCTTCAGCCTGTGAGAGTGCTATTTATGGTGATGACTGGAGCAGGGTGGTACAGTGGGGAGACATAGCAAAAAGATCTGAGTTATCAGAGAGGAAGCAAAGATATTTGGGTCTCTGCAAGCTCTTGCATTCTTTCCTTCACTGAATGGTATTCTCCCTGAAAGAGAGGCAAATTTAAGCTTACGTTTTCCAGTCCAGCTTGTTTACATTTGCAGTGAGCTGTACAAGTCTTGGAGTTTGGTTGCAGATTGTTTTGCTTGATTTGATGGTGAGGAGCATCCCTCGGTTGAAAGTCCTGGCTTTGTGCCTTGAAAATAATGGATATGAGCTGTGAACAACTGTTGTAATTGGCATAGCTGAGTGGCTGCTGAGTGGATATTGCTGTCCCCGGGGAAGAAGTGAGGATCAAAACGTTTGGGACCTGTACCTGCATGCCATTATTGATGAGGGCAAAGCTCACTTCTCTGAGCCCGAGTATGCTGCCGGAGAAGAATCTTTCCTGAAACAGTGTACAGAAGTGACTTTCAGTTTAGCCAGTACCTTGAGTATGCACGGGATCCTACTGTCCTCCAGTGTCAGATGAGCTCCTCCTCTTCACAGCAGTGCTGTGGGTTGGTTCATACTGACACAGGCTAAAGGTATCCCCTTCCTGCTCCATAGCCTGCACTTACTGAGCAGGAAGAACAGTGAAGAGGGAGTTGGGTTGGGTGGAGGTGTATGGTCAATAGTTCTATTTCCACTGTGCTTCAGTACGCACACATCATTTCAGTTACATACTATGGCAACAGAATATCATTTCCAGAGAGAATAGAAAGACGTATTAATGCTGCAGCTGCGTACTGTGCTTAAAACTGCAGAATTGATTAGTGTAACAGTGACATTTTCTTACTCTGAAAGCCTGAAGCTGGAGGGTTTAATGCAAGCGCAGCCTGTGAGGTGGGACAGCAATGCTGGCACTGTGCACCTCCAGCCTCAGCCACCACCTCCGTGTGGGAGAGGAGCCCACCAGCAGCAAGACTGCTCTGTAAACAGTCCTGCAAAACAGTGCCTGCTTTGTACACAGGGCACCTCCCTAGGCTTATTTCTCTGTCCTTCCAGAATCCCTGCCTTATGCAGAATGTATCCTCACGTGAAGCAAGGAAAGGGAGCAGGGCAGGGCCTGGAGCCTGCTGGAGCAGTGTTTGTCTCTGCACTCTGCAGCCTGGGGCTGGAGCCCTGCTGGCAGCTGACCTTGGTCAGTGGGTGACACAAGCTGCAAGAGCAGATTTGTCTGTTTTGTGTAGGAGTGTGTCACGCCACGCCAGTAAGGCAGCTGGCTGTGCAGCCCTTGCACGGAGAGCTTGTGACAAGTGGTGAGGAAGTGCTGGGGTCACCTGGCGTGGGGCTCCCATCCTGTATGGCTCTGACCAGGCCTGGCTGGGCATCTGCTGGCACGGATGCTGGCACGGGGATGGTATTCACCAGCTGTGGCTCAGCAAAAAAACCGAGGGTGTCTTTGGTTGTTTTTGCAGCAGAAAATGTGCAGATTTTGTACAATAACCCTGAGGTACTTGTGCCGTATTAAAAAATTAATATACTTCTATTGCTACTGGAATTGGAGTCTGATTAGGATTGTTACAGTACTGTAGTTCTAGCTTTTAATTACTTACCACATTACACAGTATCTAACAGCACTAATAGAGTACAGAACTGTCATAGCTTTTGTTTTAAAGTGCAGTACTGTATAGTGCTTAATTGTATAACAGTGTTGTTCAATTACTTCTGAAAGTGTTTAATAAAGTATGGCACAGAAAAGCAAATCGGAGTGGCATGTGTTAATTGGTGTCCGCGTCATTGACTCCATTTGGTTATAGTGATCACTTGGATATGAGGATCAAATGGCAAGTTGCCCACATGGAGTACAGCAGCCCAGCTCCCTTCTTATCACTGTTCTCTCACACAGCACTGTCAGGAAGCACTGTGAGGAGCACAGCCTGGCCCCGTGCTGCCCCGTGCCCTGCTCCGGCCGTGGGCCCCTTGGGCAGAGCGCGCCCAGGGACGGCTGCTGTGAGGCTCTGTGGGACGGCCAGGCCGGCACCGGCGCTGCCTGGGGGTGGGCAGCCCTCATCGCCAGCACTGCTAGAGGTGAGCAGGCCAGGAGCTATGTGACCTGTGCTGGGCTATTGGCATCGCCTGCTCATGGCCGAGGCCGCACCCCACCAGCGGTCCTGGCTGCTCCCGAGCGGCTCTGCTCTGTGCAGCCCGTTCAGCGGTGTGCGTGAAGCGGCTCTTACTGTTATATCGTGAGTGGGAATATTTTTCGTATCAATGTTCTACTCCTTACCCCATTTCACTGAAATATTCTCTGGAAGTATTTTTTCTGGAATAAACATTTCAGCACATCAAGTTTGTTCCATAAGGGTTGATTGCCAAATTACAGCCTTCCTTTCTGCGAGCACTGTGCTTTTGTATGGGATCAAATTGCATTAGTTATTTTTTCCTCCAGTATAAACACAGAATAATAGCGATATCTTTATTGTATCATATTTCTGAACGAAAAATAACCACAAACAGATTTTCACATGGCGTTACCACGGCATAGGAATGCTGCTCCTCCCAGCCAGCCCTGTGCAGGAGGGCTGTGCGGTGCCGGCAGTCCTGCTGCTTTCCCGGAGCCCCTGCCTGCTGCCATGCACTCTCTTTACGATTGCAGTGGTTGCCACCATGGATTTTCTACACTTGCCTGCATGTGGTTCTGAAAGCCACCTAGCATGCAGGTCACGTGCCCTTAATTTTCATTATGAATGAAGAGTAAAATGTGAAGGTTATTGCCTGGCAGTACAAATGTGCTGTTTTTTTTATTTAGAAGCTCTATTAGGAGTGTCGGGAGTCCCATAACAAAGCAGGGCAAATGTCCACAGAGACACCTTGTTGAGAGAGGTGAGTTGGCTTCTAAAAGGTTTGAATATGAATGTGGTTGTTTCTAACCAAGCAGTGCTTGAAAAGAATTCCCCACTTTTATTTACTTCTCCTTTTTTCCCCATTCTTTTTTTGCACTAAGCATTTTTTCCTCAGGAGATGCTCCCGGTGCAAGGTGTGCTGCGGGGGGCACAGCAGTGCAGCCAGCGCCGGGCAGAGGGACTGCAGCTGGGAGCCCTCAAAAGCAAGAGATTTAGAATGGATATGGTCAGTAAAATACCTGGGGAGCGACATTCTATGTGTTTGCTGAAAAAGTGAGGAAGCTTGAATTTTTGGAGACCGTTTTCAGACAGCCTGCTAATGAAGGCCAACAAAGCCAGAGGCGTTGGCTCATGGCACAGAGGTGGCTGTGCCCCATTGCTTGGTGCAGTGTGCGTCTGGGCACCTCGCGGGGTGTGGGCTGAGCCCTGAGTGCCTGCTGGCCTGGTCCCTGGGAGAGGCAGAGGGCTCTGGGGAAGGACAAAGTGCCTCTGCAGACATTGTGTTCAGAGTCCCAGGCAGCATCAGCAGGCCAGAAGCAGGTCCTGGGCAGGATGGGAGCAGACCTGGGCAGGATATGAGCCCCTCACACTGCGCTGTGGTTGGGCCAGGCCGGGGCTCACACTTCTCGGCTGCACTCGCAGTACATGCCTCAGCCCTGGCATCTTCTGAATACTTACAAAATCTCCCTTTTCTTTTTTTTTTTAGTTGTCAGTGTTTTTTCCCTGTATGAACCTGTAGCATCTGGCAGCAGGAAAGTACAGGAGGACTCGCTGGCACCATGGTGCAGAGCCTCGAAGAATTCCGTATTGTGACAACACATCAAAATAAATTGCTGTCAACAGACCAAAACACCAAGTGCTGTGATTCTGTCTGACGTGTGAAGACTCAGACAGGCTGTCTTGACAACTTGTGGTGGAGCACCTGCAATTGGCAGAAGACAGTGATATAAATCTGATTTGCCTGATATGCAGCACCTAGATATCGTTAATGTTGGTGACAATAACTCTGCATAACATTCCCGAGACATAGATCTGATTTTTTGTCTATTACTTGTGTTGTTTTTTTGTCATTCTCTGATAGTAGCTCTGCTTCCCTTCTCTGCTCAGGGTTTGCCTGGAAATTGCTGTGAATAATAAACTGTATTTAAAAAGGCAATAACAAATTAAGGTTTAATTCAGTCTCTTTTTGAGAGTGAGAAAAGACAGTCATTGTCCCAGCTGCTCAAGGCAAAAGATATGCCATGAAATTTTATTTTACACTAATCGTAAAAATAATCTTAGTGGAAGTTGTATTAATTTCCTCACTCACGGACAAAATATTGAAAATAGTAGGTTAAAAGCCATGAGTTGCAGTAAATCTTTTCTGAAATGTATGCAGTTTTAAACTTCTGGAAGAGGAGAAGAGCCATTGAAATAGGTGGTTAATTTTTACCTTTCATTATCAATAAGTGATAATTCTTTACAGAGCAGCATATATCACAGCTCGTTTATTAATACATGAAACATGTCTTGGCTCTAGAGTTTAATTATTGGAACTTAACACTATCTTTCCTATTTCAGCCCTTCCTTGCTAATACTGGTGCGATATATTTCATCCCAACACTGGCAGGTACTAGAAAACAACACCACATGTAAATGTGAATTTCTATCTATCACTTTCCCCATGCATATTTAAGTCTTGGGATTTCAAGTATTTTTGTGTGCAGCGACGGAAAATGGCTTGGGGAGTCGTTACGGCTTAGGACAAAGGCAAAGGAGCCGAGGAGGGCTGTGCTGCGGGCCGTGCGGCCGAAGCTTTCAGCCGGAGCAGCGCAGCCAGCAGCGCCGCGCTCGGCTCACAGGGCCGAGTCCCACACCCTGCCCCGCGCCCAGCACGGCCTGCCGTGTGCTGCTCCAGCCTGGGCCTGGCAGGGAGGGCCTGTGGCTGGTTCTTAGTGCCCGGTGCCGGTGGAGGGCTGGGACGCAACCTGGGCTCTGCGGGCCTATTTATTTCTCTTTACAAAACGTTCGGGAACTCCTGAGGCGGAGAACTTCCGAAGTGTCACTGTCCAGTCTGAGAGGCCCTCAGAGCAGAAGAGAGGTTTTTGAAATTACCGTTCGTTCTTGTCTGTATTGTTATTTTATCCCTTAAAGGCTGCTAATGAGAAATAGAGCCTCATTATGATTTTAAGGATGAGAGAGGAAGGCTTTTAATTAATGATATGTAAATGGTCTTGAATTGATTATGTTAGAATATCAAGAGAGATGGGTAGAAGCTGTGGTGTAATATATTTTAATTAAGAATTAATTAAAAATGATGGCAATTTCATAAAGCCTCACAGAAAATAGTGGAATTTACTTTCTGTCAGGAGTAAATTAGCCAGTGATTAAATAAAGGCCCTGCATTAATAGTGGAGTTATTTTTAAACTGCGCTATGAAGAATTGTGTAATTTTCCCTAAATAAGTAAAGTAAAAAACGTGATGTTAGCAAACAAGTTTTGGAAATGATGGCAGAATGCAAAGTTTTGTGCCCACCCCGTGTAGGACTTGAGAGAAGCATCTCTGTGCTTTGTGCCGCGGGCGGTGCGCCCAGTGCAGAGCTGTGTCCCGCTGTGCCGTTCTGCAGGCTGTGCCCGGGTTCTGCAGGCCGTGCTGTTCTGCAAGCTGTGCCGTTCTGCAGGCTGTGCCGTTCTGCAGGCTGTGCCGTCCTCCTGCCACCACACACCCCGCTTCACACCCCGCCCTGCCCGGTGTCTGCGGCCACTCGGTGCTGTGCTTGTTTCCATTCCAGAGCAACTGAACCTCAGCTGTCCCCTGGCTCCTGCGGCCCGCAGGGTTCTGCTGACTGCTCCGCGCCACCCAGCGACCCAGGGAGCAGCGCTGTTCTTTGGCCGCCCTGAGCACCACAGGGTATCTGTGCCACTCACAGGCGGTGGGCAAGGCCATGCTGCTGTGTGGAGATGTGCCTGCACCCCACCGGGCACCGTGTGCAGGGCACCGGCTGCTCACCTTGCATCCGGCAAAGGAAAACCCTGCAGTGGAACGCGTCCCACCCGCGAGCCTGGCCCCGTGCCCTGCTGCGGTGTGTGCCTGGGGACAGCCAGCTGCGTGCCGAATACAGCCACGGTCCGGTGGCTCTGCTTTTGCGTGGACCTGAAACCCTGTGCTGGCGTGCTGTGTGAGTTTCGTGGAGTTGTACATGCTGTTCTGTAAATGGGTTTTATGCACTTGTTTAGTCCGCCATTCAATAAAGAACATTACCATAGCAACTGCTCCATCACATGGTACACACTCATGCTGTCTCTGAGATAAAGAGCGTGTTTTAGGGCAGCATATTCTTAATGTCTGTGTCCTAAAATACAATTTTTGGTGTTGATGACGATTTTTCAGGGCGAATGTTTGTAATATGCTCCCATGCGCCTGTGTTACTGGTTTTGTGGCAGAGGACTGTGTACCTCCAGTAATTCCTTTCTTATTTGTGAATTTGCACATAAGGACTGTGAAATATTTGCTAGTTCAAGTCACGATGTGGGTCCTCGTGTCAATGGCATTCAGGCATTTTTGTCACTTTTAGCAATTTGTGCCTGAGTGCTGTTTCTAGAGAAGCAGCAGCCAGCACCTGGTTGTGGAACCTGACTTGTTCTCCAGCAGGTGCTGCAGGGCAGCGGTGGCTCCATAGAGCTGCAATGTCCCCGTGGTGCTGCACCTCTTTGCTGCTGGTGACAGTGGACCTGCTGCTGCTGGCACTGTTGCTCCGTGCACACCGTGCTGCTCCGTGCACACCGTGCTGCTCTGTGCACACCGTGCTGTTCTGTGCACACCGTGCTGCTCCGTGCACACCGTGCTGCTCCGTGCACACCGTGCTGTTCTGTGCACACTGTGCTCTTCTGTGCACACCGTGCTGCTCCGTGCACACCGTGCTGTTCTGTGCACACCGTGCTGTTCTGTGCACACCGTGCTGCTCCGTGCACACCGTGCTGTTCTGTGCACACCGTGCTGTTCTGTGCACACCGTGCTGCTCCGTGCACACCATGCTGTTCTGTGCACACCGTGCTGTTCTGTGCACATCGTGCTGCTCCGTGCACACCGTGCTGTTCTGTGCACACCGTGCTGTTCTGTGCACACCGTGCTGTTCTGTGCACATCGTGCTGTTCTGTGCACACCGTGCTGCTCCGTGCACACCATGCTGTTCTGTGCACACCATGCTGTTCTGTGCACACCGTGCTGCTCCGTGCACACCATGCTGTTCTGTGCACACCGTGCTGTTCTGTGCACATCGTGCTGCTCCGTGCACACCGTGCTGTTCTGTGCACACCGTGCTGTTCTGTGCACATCGTGCTGCTCCGTGCACATCGTGCTGTTCTGTGCACACCGTGCTGCTCCGTGCACACCGTGCTGTTCTGTGCACACCGTGCTGCTCCGTGCACACCGTGCTGTTCTGTGCACACCGTGCTGTTCTGTGCACACCGTGCTGTTCTGTGCACACCATGCTGTTCTGTGCACACCGTGCTGTTCTGTGCACACCGTGCTGCTCCGTGCACATCGTGCTGCTCCGTGCACACCGTGCTGTTCTGTGCACACCGTGCTGTTCTGTGCACACCGTGCTGCTCCGTGCACATCGTGCTGCTCCGTGCACACCGTGCTGTTCTGTGCACATCGTGCTGCTCCGTGCACACCGTGCTGTTCTGTGCACACCGTGCTGCTCCGTGCACATCGTGCTGCTCCGTGCACACCGTGCTGTTCTGTGCACACCGTGCTGCTCCGTGCACACCGTGCTGTTCTGTGCACACCGTGCTGCTCCGTGCACACCGTGCTGCTCAGTCCATGCTGCGCACAGTGCTCACACCAACCGCTGTGCCCCTTGCACTGCATTGTAGGCCCTAGCATGGCAGAAGGTGCTCAAGAAATGGAACGTGCCCGTGCCCTGCTGCCACCTCCCGCCCCTACAGGAGCCTGTCACCATGACGGGGTTTCTCCCAGGCTGGGGAATGATTTTCTGAAATCCTTGTGGCTGAAAAATTCTTCACAGCTCACTGCCCAGCCCTAGAAGAGTGGATACTGAGGTGAGGCTGCGAGATACATTGTTAAATTGAGTAAAAGCCCGTCGGAGCATCGGGGTGCATTCTCTGCTAAGTACTCCGTTCCCCACATGAGGCATCTAATTCTTTCTTGAATGATCTTAAGTTTCTGCCTGGCGGAATTTGCCTGCTAGGCCAGTCCGCACTGAAGGCTCACTGTGTGAGAAGGGGCTTCCCAGCTCTGTCTCCAAATGTTTCCTACTTGCATTGACATCCTGTCTGTTTGAAGCCCAGATTTTAGCTCACTTGCTATTTTACTGGGAGTCAGATGCACAGGGAAGGTTCTCTAGACATGTTGCTGATTTGTAGTTGAGGTGCAAGTGGCAACCATGAGATACTTCTATTTCTTAGCAACTTTTGTATCACTGTAACCAAAATGTGTGTTGTGGGCGGAGGTTCCGTGCCCAGCTGGCAGGATGTAGGAGACTGAGCACAGCAACAGGTGAGCCTCAGTGTTCCATTGCCTGGTAGCGCACATGCCTGCTATTTCTGTTTCCTAGGTTTCCAATCTATTTCCTAAGGTACTGACTTAGCGTACCCACTCTGGTGCACAAATACGTGCAAAGCAGTCGTGTGTTGGGGGCATATTTTGGTGCACAGGGCTCAGGTTGACAAACTTGTGCAGAGTGCGCCCAGCACAGGGATACTGAGTGGGACTCTGCAGACCCCATTAACTCCGCAGGAAGAGATCTGTGCTGAGTGCCCACCCATGGCTGCTCGTCCTCGGCTTCTCTTTCTGAAGGCAGCAGAGGATGCATGCCAGCAGCAGCACACCCAGTGGTCCAGTAGTTTGCTGTACTGGTGGCACTGCTCCCACATGGGGTGCAATGTCCACTGTGGGATTATGGCTGCAAACCATGCACTGTGCTGAGCTACAGAGCAAGGAGAATTAACATTCCTTGCAATTATCCAACCATCTTAATTACTTGCCCAACATTCTGTCTTGCTGTTAGCTGCCCGAGTCATTTTGGGATTTTCCAGACATGACTCCTATCCAGTTTGTTAGCAGGAAGCAGAAAACAAATTAGAAAATTGAAGTAAAAATCACTGCAGTGCATGAAGAAGTACTCAGGCAGTGTACACATGTGAGCACACCCATGCATGCACTCCTGCTTACATATGAACACATCGTTTGTGAAGTATCTCTACCACCTCACTCCCAGACTGATGTATGGACTGCAGGAAAAGGCCATTTTTTATCAGTTTCTGCTTTAGCAAAGTAAAATGTCCTTTGGTTCCTGTCTGCCATGTCAAAATGCAGAGCATGCCATTGAAAAGCTCCCTGGTCAGTCAGAATGCCCTGCAGCTTTCTCTGCTAGCTTGGCCAGCTCCATCTTCCCGTTGCAGGAGGCAGAAGGAAGCCCGGCCCAGCGGCGGTTCTCGTCACCATGGGAAGCGTGTGCACAAATGGCCTGTGAGGGTGTGTTGTAACAGGATCCCCATAAGCAGAAAGGGAGAGTTTACGGCTCTTGTGCTATCTGGCACCGTTCATTAGTGTATTTTGTGCTGGTGATAAAATTTTACAGGTTGATCATTTAAATGCAGGTTGGAAATAAATTTGATGATCCAACTAGAAAAGTAACAGGCACTGATCAGTCTTTCTTTTCCCCAGTCAAAATGTCGAGTGGCATCAGACACAGCACAGCTGACTGGGCGGCAGCTGAACGTGGGGCTCCTAATAGGCTGTGCTGGATCCTGGGTCCAGCACTGAGTGGGGGCTGCGGGTGGGCACACAGCGCCGGGCAGCGCCGCTCCTCATCTCTGCTCCTGCTTTTATTAAACATGCCCTGAACCCTTTGATGTGATAGGGAAAATCAGCGGCATAGGTCTCCCTCTTTGTTCTGGGATAAGCAGCAAGCTTGCTTTCTGCAGCTATCTTGATCAATGAGCGAATGCCTGATATCAAAACCACATGGAAGGAGTGGAGCTGCAGGGCGATCCCCTGAGAGCGGTTTTGATTGGAGCTCCGAGTTTGGTGTTGAAGGAGGAGGGAGACAGACAGGTTGTTTGAAAAAATTCCCTTTGGACCAAACGCTGATGTTGGAGCTGAGCTACAAACACTTCTGCTGTAAGAAGAGCAACTTTATCAGTTTTCTAGGTTAAATGCTGCTCTTTGGAACGTAACACGCACTCTGCCTAGTTACTCCTCTGGCCACATCTTCCAGCAGCTTGTCAACATTAATTGTGCATCCAGTGTGACTGTTATTGCACTAATTAATTACTTAATTTTTCAATACACGTTTTTATTTTTATTTAAAATCCCCAATTGGCAGAGCAGGAGGGCTGGCTGTGGGGCTGCGCCGTGTGCTGCCCTCCCACCCCCAGGCTGCCCACTTCTTGCTGCAATGGATACACATTGTAGGTAGGTAGTTTTTTTAAACAATGTATTCCCGGTGGATTTCACAATCACAAAGCAAGGCGTTCTCCTTTAGAGCAGTCTCCAGAGCCATTTGCTCTGCTATCAAAGGCAAATTCACTACCTGTCTGTAATTTTCCCTGGGAAACAGTGTTTGCTGCACCATCTCAACATTTACTGCAGCAGTTAGGGGGCATCTAATTAAACATTTGGCACATGCAATGAGCAGAATGTAGTATAGTGATATAAAAATTATTAAACATCAATACGAGGTTAATTTTGACCAATTCAGCAGCTTTGTTTGAGGTTCCCATTGACAGCCAAGCTGCAAGGTTTAATGCAGAGCTTCACATTGCAGCTTATCTCCCCTTAATTAAAATTAAAATATGAGCAACAACACGGAGATATTTTGTAGGCATCTTGGAAGAGGAGAAGCAGAAGCTCGAGTGATGGTTATTTAATAAGATTATAATTGGAGAGTTAAAGCCTTGTGATCAGCTTGAAGACTGGTTTGGTGCTGGTGCAGCTCTGTGGCAGGCGAGCCCCAGGTGCCTGGCCGAGCATCCCTTGCCGACATCTGGAACCAGTTGCAATACATCACTGTCAAAACTGCTTTCTATACGTATCTGCATTTACACATTAGTTACCCACGCAGCACTCATCAAAAAAGCTGAACAATCTTGACATGGTGTCCCTGGTGGAACGGCAAAGGTGAACCGAAGTTGGGAGGCAGTGTCTCGCGTCACTGTCTGCTGAGCTTTTACAACGGGAAGCCTGATTAAAACTGAAAGGAAAAATTTATCGTCAGCTTCTGCTTTGTATCATTTTGCTTACAAAAGGAGTATATTTTTTTTCCATATGAAACATTTTATAATGGGGGCTGTAGATGCTTTTAGTTTCCATTGTTTGCCTTCAGTACAGTACGGTGTTTTGCTGGACCGGTCACTGTGGAAAGATTGCTGAATAGGCTTTAGGTGTCTTATTATCCACATAATTTCCTCTTTCTTGCTCAATTCTTGCTTTGAATTATAGGACCTATCTGTAGTTCATTCAGGTTTGTTGCACAGGGATTGTTGTAACTTGGATCGAGTGTGTCTATGTAACATGTTAATATTACTGCATGATTCTGTGCGTGTCACCGCAGTGAGATGAGCAGCACTCGTGTCTGTCAGCTGTGAGAACTGAGGAGCAGGAGAATAACTGAGAATTTCCTTGGGAGCTTAGGGATTAGAAGTTAATTAGAAGTTAAAAGTAAAAATGTTGAGGAACCAAAATGAGCAAAGGATAGAGCTCGTCAGATGTGTCCTCTAGGACACAAGCTGGCTGCCTTGGTAGAAACAGAAGATTTCACTCATGGTGCAAGGTTTAAAAGGGAGGCGATGCAAAATACTATATTTATTTTTGCAATTAAAAATGGAGCTGGCACTGTGCACACTGGCAGTAAAAGTCAGAGCTAAATCATGCTGCAGCCAGCTGGACTCTGCCTGCTCCTGAGGGCACGGCCATGGGGACACAACCCCCCATGGTGCTGGGAAGCTGCCACCCTCCTGGGAGCTGCTGGCAGACGTGGTTTCTCCAGGCGCCCATCAGCCCCACAGCAAACCTTCCCTGCTGGAGCTGGTGCTCACTTCCACCAAAGGCCAGTGGAGAGTGAGATATCAGGGGAGAGCTCTTCCTGAGGGCAGCACCTGGCTTTTCTCCGTGTCCATTCATCACAGGCAGCCAAAGATGAAGGAGGAAACAATTCTAGTGCCCAGCACAGATGGTGAGTGGGCTCCTAACGATGCCATAACCGCCCCTTTTGAGGGGTTTAACCCTAACCAACAGCAAATCCATCCTGTCACGCTGTGAGTGGCTAGCAGCCTTCTCCTTTTGCCTGTGGAACCAGACGGTATCCTGAGGGCATCTTCCTGCCCCTTTGCTAGTCTTGCAGCAGCCCATAGAGCGCCGCAGCACGGGCTGTAGGGCAGCAGCAGCCACCAGCCATGTGTGCAGCACTGTGTGCCCAGCACCCAGCTGTGTGCCCCACTGAGCCGCTGCCGCCAGCATCACTTCCAGAGCAGTTGGGCCAGCAGTGACACAGCTCTGACCAACTGGGAACAGGGAAGATGGGCCACGAGTGACCGTGGCTCCAGGAATGGTGTCACAGGTGGGAAAGCTTTGAAAAGGCAGAGAAAATGTTCCCAAACTAGAGATGTTCTTAGAAAGCTTGGGAGACTGCTGTGCTTTTCTCTAACAGCTCACTCAGCTGGCAGCATCTCCATGTGCATCGTATCAGCACTGCTCTCAAGACCGTGCCGATGGGCTGTTTGTTTTACACACAATCTCTGGCTGCCATTTCGTGCAGTATCAGCTCTACAGACATTGCAACCGAAACAAACCTGCAAAACTATTTTGGGGTCCTTTTCAGAAGTGTTTCTTCTTCTTATTTTCATACCATCGTCCCTGGAACTCAGAAAATTCTCCTCTGGAACATGACTGTGTGACTCACCCAGCCTGCCCGTGCAGTGCTGCATCCCCTACAGAGCTCAGGGACGCCGCCCTCACCAAGTGACTGAGAAGCAAATGGGGCAGGGAGTTATTTAGGTTGGTTCATAGGGAGGAGAGGAGAAGCATTCCGGAATACAAGGAGCACAGCTCATTTTTCATAGTTCCCTCTGCTATGGCATTGATACCATGCTATGCTTCATGACTTGCTGTTTTCATTAGACATGTCCAGTAGCTCTGGAAATGGCGATAAAGTGCCTTTCTAACTGGTGTTTACTTCAATAACTAGACAAACAAGAAATATTGCAAAGTTTTGGAGATGGAGGTACTTTGTCTTGAGTGATTTCAGTTGTTTAGATATTTGTAGTGTTTCTGAGCTTCATTTTTGGCAACATTCATGTAACCTCTGCATGGAAAAGCCCAACAAATTTTGTGCAGATTCTGTTTCTCATTACAAAAGGAGAAAAGCCAAAATACTGCACAAGAATGAGGATGCTGGCACTGCACTGTACTGCTCCTGGGTGCTCGGGAGCACAGGTCAGCGCGGAGCTGGCAGGTGATGCTCAGTGCTGTGCCTCAGCTCTGTGCGAAGCCCCGTGCTGCTGTGTGCTGATGGTTGGACCGGGACGGAATCGGGTCTGGTGACGGCGGCCTTTGTTGGTGCTGATAATCTCTCCCCAGGCTGCTGACAGGAATGGCATTATCTTTGCTTTACAGACTAACAGAATATGATAAAATCAAAGTTCACTTTAAAGCAAACAAAAATAAAGTAAGTACTTACATTGACTTTTTACTCAGGTTCCTGACTGCTTTTCACTTTAATAACATAAGCTTCACTGATAAACAGAATTGGTGCCCAATGAGCCTAAACTGAAATCTCAAAACAGTAGCAACAACAAACCAATTAGAGTTCCTCTTGGTTTTATGTGAAGTGTAAGCAATGACTTTGTGGAATCAGTACAAAACATGAGTGATGCATGAAATGGAAATTTCCTGGCTGGTGTGTAGAATAAATACAGGCAGCGTGCAGCCTACTTGCAGCCGGGGAGAGAACACTCTCGGACATCTGCCAGCAAAAATCATCCCTTTATGTGGAAGTTACCTTTTACTTTTTATTTCCTTTGATACCTTCAGAGCAGATACATGATTAGACTGACTTTATCATGTATTTATGTCAGTCCTTCCCCAAAGACAGGCAGAGGGACATGGCTGGGGCTGAGGACAGCCTTGGCAGGAGCCGTCAGGTGCTTCCTAAGCGCTGAGCTGTGCCCCAGAGGTTGAGAGGACGTGATGTGCTCCCACAGGCACTGCCACCTCCCAGCCCTGCAGGAACGCGGATGTCCTGAGGCACAGGTCTCCATCTCACCAGTGGGGAGAAATGAAAAAGGCTCAGAAATACGCCTTTGGTTGGGACTCGGGATTTAAATCTGTTTCTTGGCTAGAAATATGCAGACTCAAATGTGGTTAAAACAAGTTCAGACCCAAACATCAGGGTCTCGTCTCCTGAGTCACACGGACAGTCGACCTGATCCCGTGCCGTCTGTTGGCAGTGAGGAGCACGTGTGTAAGGACAGAGGCAGCAGTGGATGGGCCGGGTTCTGTGAGCAGGCGGTGCACGGGCAGGACAGGCCAGGCCTCCCGCCGACAGCGCGGTCCTCTGCTCCGGCCCAGCCCCAGCCCTGCTCCTGGTGCTGCGGAGCTGGGAGAGGCACGGCTGGGCCAGGCTGCCGTCGGCAGCCATCCGGGCTGCTCCCTGTGGGAAGGCCCTGACGTGGGCCCGGTGCCGCAGCCCCGCCAGAAGCCAGGCCTGCTGCCACCCCCAGCCTCAGTGCCAGGCTTTGTTGTGAATTAAGAGTAAAACTCTTTCTCTGCCACAGAAAAGAACTACCTCCATTTTTCAGAGTGCCTCTGTTTATATAGTTTATGGGAGAAGAGGGCTCTTAATATTTCAGTGTCACGACCATAAAATGAAAAGGTTACTGCTTGCTACAAAGGCTTGCTTGAATCCAGCACCAATTAATTTTCAATCTGAAATATATGTCTCCTGGCCGTCTCACAACAGCCGTGAGCAGGAGGTTCCTCCTTAACGCATTTGAGCCACAAACCCGGTTAAAGGATTAGCCAGCTTTTGCCATGCTGTTTTGTTCGCCCCCACTGGGGATTCCCGTTATCCTTGATGGACTGTTAGTGGTGACAGTGGGATATGATAGTTTTAGTGTTTTCCCCTGTTTGGTGTCCATGCTTAGGGCTACCCAGACCTCAGCTTTAATTTTCATTATAGGTGAGAGGGGAGCATATGCTAAAGGCAGGCATTACTGTGCTGAGTTGCTCCTGCAAAATTATCTGCAGAACAGCTTTAATTTATCTGTGCACGGCAGCACTTCTGCTGGGAAGAGCGAGCTGCAGCTTCCAGCCTGCGGTTCCTTGCTGCTAGGTGTAACCCAGCTGTTCTCTAAATAAAAGGGGCAGAATAAGGCTTTAAGTTGTACCAGACCATTGCAAACACACACTGACTTTCTGGAGGGTGGATGAGCTTCTCTTTATCTTTATTTATTAATAAAAGACGGAATGCCTTGGGAAACAAAAGGTTTTAATGGCTGGTGCTTGGTATCCTTGACAACACTCCCCAAAGAATATTACATTAGGGCACCAGAGAACTTTTAAAAATAAGTAATGGAATTCCGTCTCTGTTATGCTTTTAGTAGTCATTTCGGCCATGGTGCAGCGAGGTCATAAGCTGAGCTCAGTGAAGGGAGCCAGAACACGAAATGATGCTGAGAGAACGTCTGGGAGATGAGAGGTACAGAATTACAAGCGAAAGTGCAGGCCTGCTGAGGCAATTACAGCTTAATGGGGTCATTTGGAAGGCAATTGCCAGGGGTTAATGTAGTATGGAGAGATGAGGTGAGATTGAAGTGAAATTTGGGGCTGGAAATGTGTTAAGATGAAAGATCAGAGTGCAGCGGATTCTGCAGTGCAGAAGGTTTATATCATGCAAAAAATTTGAAAAAAAGGTAAAAGTAGTAGCCAGATGTTTTAAGATAAATAAATAAAACCTTAAGTAAATGCTTTAAGAAAGTGAAATAGCTGTATAAAAATACCTTGTGCTCGGGAAGGATTGTAAAGTGCAAGACGGTATTTAATACAGCATAAAAGGACTTCATTTGAAGTGAAAGTTCTGTTGCATTTGTCTGCACATACGCAGAGGCAACGTGGCTCAGCTGTTTCCATTATTGATGCAATGTACTGCTTTATGAAAATATTGCTGCTCTCTGAGCTGTTGTGCCTTATTTAAAGAAATCCGTTGTTGTGAAACAAAAAGTGAGAAACAGTCCCTTATACAGATATTTTGATGTATTTGTAATGGATTCATCACATTATCTTTTCAGGCATTAAAATAATGCTCATAAGATGTCAAAATATTACAAGAATTACAAGCTAGCATTCTTTGAGAGTGGATATTTTGGTTCTGAGAAGTATGCTTAAATATTACAGGTGTTTAAATTAAAAATGTCAAACCATGAAGGCATAATGGAAGTAATCATTTTTACACAGTTTTAAGCCGCAGTGTTGGAGAAAGCTTTGCATTCCAGACTATTGTGAATGAGCGGAGTTCATAAGCATTCAAAGGACAAAAGAGATCATTATGCTTTGTTACCTCAGCCAGTTCATTACCTTAATTGCTGAGCGTAATCCAGTCTTGGAAGAAAACTCTAGGGCTTTAAGGAGATCAGCGCTGGCACCCCATGACACAGAAAATGGAAACCCTTTCCTGCACCGCGGCCACTCCAGGCGCGCTAAACCTTGATCAAAGGCTGAACTTGTGCGAGGGTCGGCCATGTGAAAATCCCCCGGAGCTGCACCATGCGCTGAACCGTAATGAAGTGCAGGAGGTTCAGCACCGTTCCGCGCGAGTGTGACCGTCCTGGATCACTGGCTGGCAAGAGCACATTATCATCCTCTCAGATAGGTGAAGTTTTAACATAGTTCTGTTTAGTAGAGATAATACGTCTCTTTCTGTAGCAGCTCTCTGCATACTACGTGAATTGAACAAACTCTTAATGTGCAATAATGCCGTGGAGCCGAGAGACGGAGCATGGCGCTTTCCATCAGGCAGGAGGCCACTTTTCCAGGAACAGCTTGTTAAATTCTCCTTAGCTGCATGCAAGGAGAGGCATTTGCAGGCAGGCGTTTGACTGCAGAGCCGCGTCTCAGCTGTGAGATGATGCTGAGGAGTTTGTTTGGGAAGATCGGATTTATTGTAAATACATCAGAGTGAGTGGTTTTTTCCACCAGTGTTTCTCTGACATATGTGTGCTTTATGTCTGAGCCGGCAATACGGTCTTCCTACCTTGTACAGTTGCATATATTAAGGCTTTTAAGAAATATAGTAAAACAAAAAATATGACCTTTAAAAGCATGGTTGAGTTGCATTCATTCTATAACCATCAAAGCAACTCTTTACCGTTGTAAGGTAGAAAAATCAATGATGCAATCTTTTTCCTTTTGCCTCGTGCAATCCGTAATTGAAATGGAAAATCAAATGAACGGCTAACAGATAATTGTTTTATCAATATTCCCTGCCTGCCCTACAAGGGTCAGCCTAGAATGATCATGAGCCACGGATATGATGAGGACAAAATGTGAAATTGAACAGCAAGGAGGCAATAAATCAACCTTGACAAGAAAGAGTGACCAGCATGTAGCTCTTGTAGGCAGCTTTTGGGACACTTTTTGTCTCAGGTGTCTGCACTGATTTAAAAATGTGAGAATATAATATTTGAAGCTCTACCAGTGGGTAAACAACTGCAGACTATTTCTAGGTTAAGGCATCATCAAAGCAAACATGCTGCAGCTGAAAATCAGAGGATATTGGGGCAGAGTGGAAAAAAATCTCACTGTATAAGAACAGAGAAATAACAGAATATTCCTAGTTTGTTGCAAACAAAAAATTCCTGTGTCCTCCCACATGGTACTAGAAAAACAAAAAGAGATAGTAAATATATTAAAATACATTTTTTCAGGCTGCTCTTTTGCTGCTTCATTGGGCATGAAAAATGCCTTGGATTGTATTTCTGATATTTTGGGAACTTTTCCATTCCAGTGCTTGTTAAAAAAAAAAAAAGCAAAGTCTGGCTGTTTGTTTCATGGTGGTTCTGAAAGGCAACTTTGACCGAAAGAACATGCTGGAACCCCTGTGCTGAGCTGGTGTTTGTGTCACCTCGATACCGCCTGTGCCGGGGGAGCCAAGGGGTGCTGGGATGGTTCCTGGGCTGCTGTGCCTCTCCCCAGGGCAGGAGGCCAGCAGCGGGCACCTTCTTCTCAGGCTGACTGGGGATGAAGGCCTGACATCGGGGGCTTCTTGCTTCAGCTGAGGGAGGCCGTGCTGGGGGCAGCAGCTGGTGTGTGGGTCCTGTGGTCGCGGTGCTCCAGCCCTGTGCACCGGGCAGCACGTGCAGGGCTTTGCCCGCCTGTCCCATCCTGTCCCGCCCTGTCCTACCCCACCCCATCTGTACTCTATCAGCTGAGATTTACTGGAGGACTGGTTTGGGTGCAGTCTGTGTTTGAAGGACACCTCGCAGCCTGGCAGCTTTATTTTTAAGCCTGGCTGTATGTGTCCTACAGCTGTCCCTTGGGAGGAGGGGACACAGTGTGTGCACGGTCTTGGAGACGGCACAGGCGAAACCTAGCAAAATAGGTTGCCAGAGTAATCCTCTTGTGGAGAGTATTTTTTATTTTAGGCACAGTATTTTAAACACACCCTGTCCTCCTTCCCCAGGGGCAAGGCTGTTTGACTTAGAAACTATTTTTACCATTGGTTGTTCCAATTCATTCTCCATCAGGCCCTCCCCGGGCATGGTCCTTGCAGTGCAGGAAGCGAGCCCTCTGCTGCAGGGCTGTACCAGGCATGGGTCAGACTGAGGGGCCTGGGCAGGATGGAAGGGCCCCTGGGCCCTCTGGGCAGCTCCCAGATGTAGGGTTCCCTCCCATCATGTCCCTGGTGTAGGGAAGTGTCGGCTGCACTGTCACCGTCCTCCTCGCCCTTGAAACCAGCACAACTCAAGCAGGAGTCTCTAATTCATCAATGGATAAAAATAGAGGGGAGTGCTGCAGGAGTGCTGCGGGAGGATCCAGGAGCTGAGAAGGAACCTCTGTGCCATGCGCTGGACACTGGGAAGGTCCCTGGTCCTGCTAGGCAAAAGCTTTTTGTTGTAGCTTTGAACACGATTGTGCTTTTTCCCTCCTGAGGGCAGGAGATAAAGCTCAGCGTGTGAGGAGATGTGCAGACAAACACAAAAGATCAAACGAGACCATGGCAGGCTTCTCTCCCCATGTTTACCGAGCATGTGGCACCTATAGGCCTTGTAATGAGCACAGCATAAATCCAGGCGTGCTGGAGATGTGGGTGCAATCCACTACATCTTTAACACGCCGCCCAGAAATGCCTTAAGTGCGTATTTACACCACGGTGCCCAGGACTCAAGCTGCCAAGCTGCTAATCCGCATTTTAATGCCTGTCTCTGGCTGGTCAGACGAGCACGCTGCATACTGGGGTGCCCCATGTGTGTGTGCAGCAGGGCCCATGCTCCCGCAAAGCCTCTGACCGTTTTGCTCCTCGGGTCAGGAAGCCTTGGGGAATGGTGGTTGCACGTGGTTGAGGCTGGGGCCATGCGCTTCTGTTGTACCAAGAGCTCAGAAGGCCCTGGGGTTCCCCCCTTCCTGTCAGCAGCACTTGGAGCAGCCTGGAACAACAGGGCTGCCCTCCGTGATAACATCCCCAAAATGTGCACAGATAGGTGCAATTTTGTTTGAGGACAAGGGCGCTGGCTCTGCATCAGCCGCAATGGCACTTCTCTGCGCTGAGCCCTGAGGCTCTGCAATTGCTGCTGGTTACTGGGCTCTGCTCAGAGCACGTCCACGCAGGGCCTGGCTGCCCCTCATTGTGCGGGGTGGAGGTGGGGGCACCCGGGGTGCCTGGTGCTGGCGCTGGGATCCAACATGATTGTGGCACGGCTGGCAGGGGTTGGGCAGCAGCCTGCTCTGTTGGACTTCGGGTTCAGGGAGGAGTGGGATTGCTCTGTTCTTACTGACATTGATACAATAATTCAGTTTCCTTCTTGAATTAGATTTGAGGAATTTGAAATTTAGCTCTCGCAGTGCTCCTCTCCCAATTTATTACGTATGCTTAAATAAACACGTTGAATTAACTTTATAAGGCTTGTAAAAACTACAGATAAAACTGCTCTAGGAAATCAACATTCTAAATCATGCTAAGTCTCTTCCCATTTTGCTCATCCTCTAGCAGGGCATTGACAAAAATATGAAATTGATTTGGTTGAAGGGTGTTAAAGAGCCGACAGCCAAATGTCACAAACAATGAATGGCTGCAGTGCTGAGAAAATCAATAGGGAGGTTAAAGCTGGTCTTGTGAAAGACTTGGCAGACTGCTCTGTTCCAGGAAGATATCTGTCTTCTGGCCTTGGTTGCATGATCAAAAGGAAAACTTGATAGGTTTAATGAAGGGAGATACTGTAAAACTGACAACAGAAATATAGACACTGTGGTAAACTGCAGTGCACATCAGTGAGTGGAGCTATTAGATACATTTTTCAGTCTGAAAAAAATATTTATAGGTAAAGATGTCAAAAAAATATTAGTGCATTCCTCCACTTCTTCACATTAACTCTGCATTCAACACACGCGTTTGCATGGAGTAAACAAAGGTTTGTGCTGTGTTTAATTGTACAACAGGATGGCAAATGCATAGGGCAAAATAATTAGCATGATAATTAGTGAATTGTAATGTTTTCAAATAATTGCGTGATGAGGTTGCACAGCCAAACTGAGATTGGAATCTCTTTATTCGGAGATGATATTTTAGCAAATCATAACAGGGAAAAGCGAAGCGCGGCTTCATCCGTTAGAAGCACGGCGGTGTGGCAGCAAGCTGTGCTGCAGTCGCCCGGTGTGCAGCACTGAGCCTCACGCTGCTACTGATAGATACACGGATGGGCTTAAAATCAGTTTTGTGAATATTAGATCCACAAATATAAATGGGAATGCCAGCCATTAAAAAAGGTTAATAATGCTAGACTAATTTTGTTTTTGAAATCTGCTTGTAAACAAAATTTGCACCGATTTACACCTGACCTATTAGCAGTCCTCCTATATAACATATTGCATCGTTAAAGAAAAAAATTGTTGAAGGTCTGAATTATTACTTCCCACGTATTTGTTTTCCAAACACAGCATTGCGCCTAAGACTAAACTGTGTAATAACATTTGAAGTGATGTGGCACCTTTGCAGCATTTATTTTTCCAAAGCACTGTATTAAGCATGTATGTTCATTCACCAGTCTGCTTGTGCTGGTTGTCATCTGTCAGTTAGGGGTATCTTTTCTTCCTCTTTTTTTTTTTTTTTTTCCTTAGAAAAATGAACTCATTAGTTTAAAACTCCCAAATGCCACATTCAGCTCAAACAGAGAAGATGATAACCTGTAAAAAAAAGAGAGGAGAAAAGAGGGAAGGAGTCTGGCAGGTTTTCTGCAAGTGGACGCTGTAATAAAAATGCCCCCTACTTTGTTGGGATGGTGTTTGTAGGGCTGCTGCCATATGTTACTTTCCTTTTTAGCTGGGATTATGCCATCATTATTGCTGATAAAAGCTGTTTACTGCCTTGGCAAAGAAGTGATGCTTGGCGCAGTTTGGAAGCCGCCATTCAGTTTACAGAAAAGTGCATTTAGTGCCAGATGCTAGGATCCAGGGGCTTTGTTATCTTCTGCCATTATTGGGATCGTCCATTGTCTGTTTCTCCCCTTTCAGCTCAGTGCTGGCTTTGTTGGTGGCAGCTCGGTTCCCGGCCGGCAGGTGCTCAGGGCAGGGCTGTGCTGTGCCCGCTCGGTGCCGCTGCCCGGAGCCCCTCCTGCACACCTCGGCACCAGGGCCTGGCACAGTCACTGCTGCAGTGAGGGGAGAACTGGGGAAAATGCAAATGAAAGAGAACATCATATCTCAGCCCGAAGGTGGCCGTAATTCATAGGTAACTGCTCTCAGCGTAGCCTAAAGGAGCTGTTGGCCGTTGGCGCCAGGCTTTGCATTAAGAACTGTTACTTTCTCTGTATAGCAGAGGGCGTGTCCGGCCTGACCTTCGCTGCAAGCTGTGGCGATGGACGCTGGTGCCTGGCGGTGGCTGTGCCACAGAGGGTGCTGTGTGTGCTCAGGCCCTGGCCCGGAGCTCCTGTTGGGCTTCACACTGTAAGGAGCAGAGATTCTGGCCTCTGCGTGTGTGTCCGCAGCACGAGGGGATGTCCAGCCAGCAGCCAGCAGCCAGCAGCCAAGCAAGGCCCTGGGTGTGCTGCTGGCCACAGGTGTGCTCCCAGCAGCTTCATGCCGCCTTCCCCTTCTTCTTCTAATGAGCTTTTTTCTACACGCTCTCCAGGTAAGTCAGTCTGGATACACTTGGGAATGGTACCCTAACTGTAGAAGTGGTCTAGCTGTTTGTGAAGTGAACTTGGGGCCCACGTCCCTTCTGTTGTGTTCAAGGGATACCCCTGGAGTGGGTTCTGGGGCTGCTGCAAGCCCCCTACATTGGTGTCCCAAGGCCGGTGTCCCGTGCTGGGTGCTGTGCCACACTGCAGCAGCATTGCTTTGCGAGCCAGATGAGGCTGGTCACTGCACAGCACAGCGTGGGACGTCCTGTTAGCCTTCTCTGCTCTGTTATTCTTTGGGGATGAGTCTCTGACCTTATTTCTTCTGCTAAGAGACATGCGTCTGGAACCAAATGAGGGCAGTAAAGTATAATAGAAGGCTTTACAAATGAAAGTTTTGTTTCTGCGTGTGCAATACCTTGTTTCCCCCTCGTGTATCCTGGGAAATCAGGCTGATCAATAGTTCCCATTTCAGCAGAACTGCAGCAAGCATTACAACTGTATAAAATTTACAACATTGTCTGCTGTAAATTTTAATTGGAAAAACCTTACAGCTTTACTTTCTATCTTCACTCATTTAAATGTATTTGGTTTAAAAAAAAAATCAAACAAATTTACGATGTATAATATTGTGTCATACACTCTTTATTGACAGTGTCGTATAACCAGCACAGACCCACATTCCTAACGGAGAAAATGGCCTCGCAGTGCAGGGCTGCCCAGCACAGGCTCTGCTGCTGCCACAGGTCAGCCTTAAAATGCTGTGCGATACAGTTATTGGCTCTAATCTGGGCATAAACACAAGTCCTCAAGCACCAGCCCAATTAATAATTTGCATAATTAACATGCATATTAAATAGGGACTGGCCTTGCATCTGTATTTGCAGTGATAGGGGTAATGAGGGCTAGCGGAGCGGCGCCTCAGGCTGGCGTGAGCAGACGTGTGGCAGCAGTAATTTTTGCTTGGATTGACAACTGCTAGACAAGCAGTCCCAGCATAAAGCTAAACCCCGTTTGGCAGAATTAATCGTTGACAAACTGCTCTTAAAGCTGTAACATTGTTTCTGTCAGTTGTTCGGTTTGATGTCACTGTTAGACATAATAAATCAATAGTGTCAGAATTTGGTAATGTTTATAGCTAGCAAGGTTTATTATTTCATATGACTGTCATGTACAAATAGTGGTTATCATGGCTGCCTCTAAATTATCAAAGGCAGAATATCACCCGGAATATATTCCTTAAATTTCTTCTCCAATTAGTCCTGTTGAAGGCCGGCCCTGGTGGGGCCCACTTGTGTTTTGGGAGGGATGGCTCCGCTCTTCAGCGCTGCACACAGCAGCATTTATTGCGTCTGTCTCACAGGCTGTGCATCAGGTCTGTGCCTTGGGAACCTTATTTCCCTATTTCCTAGCCTGCGGCTGAGTTTGTGCTGAGGAGCAGCCTTGGACAGAGACCCCTATGGGTGGGGGGCTGAGATCCCATCCCATGGCCCCGCTCCACTGCAAGGCCCGGCCTGTCAGCTCCCCCTCATTGCAGGTGCTGAGGAGGTCCTGCACAGAGCGGTGGGACGGGGCGCTCCCTGGGCTCGGTGAAGCTGTCCCCTCGCCACGGCAGCGTGTATAAATTACTACAATAAATTACTGCAGCCCCAGGGTAAAAGAAGCATCAAGTTATGACTTTTACATGAGTATTTAGTCAGCCATTCAATAAAAAATAGGTCTTCCAGTTTCACAAGACCATTTATCAGCTACATATTTATTATTTATCACAGCTACACATGATGCAAATGTGAATTACCTAAGCTGCTCCTCCAAGGAGCACTTGCTTTTACAGAAATGTAAACATATATAATACAGTCCACAAAGTCAGTTCCCAAGCTTTGAAAGGAAAAAGGAATCAGGGACGCACATTTTGTTTTTGCTTTGATTTCTGTATGACAAATTGTCTATGCTGCAGTTTCCTTCTGCAGGTCCTTCCCAGGACTCAGGTCTCCCAGCTCCTCCTGCCCCACGTGGCGCTGGCTCAGCTCCGGCTGCGGGGCCAGGGCAGCAATCCTGGGCAGTGCTGGGGGCCGGGAGCATCCCATCCATCCGTCTTGGAGGTCGGTGGTCGAGAAAGCGATTTCAATCCTAAAGTAGCGATTTGACAATTTTATCCTTGCTCCGTGTAGAGTCACGAGATCCTACGGGGCATTTCAGGCCCCGAAGCATTTCGTGTACATGAATTGCCTTTCAGCTTCAGGAGCCTTTTCGCACCCTTTGGGGATCAGCGGGCGCCGAGCCGGCGCGCGTCACCGGGGGCTGCTCATCACTGAGCACAGCGAACCGACCGCTGCGCCGTATCGCCTCTGGATTAAAGTTTGGGCCCGTTTCACAACCGCTCCGCGGGCCGTCACGGGGCCGCGCTTAACGAACGTCAGATCGCCGGGAGGCGGAGCTCGCCGTGCCCCTGCGCGCTGCCCCGCGGCCGCGCCGCGCCGGCCGCCATTGGCGCTCAGCACTCGGACAGCTCCGCCCCGCGCTGCCGCTCGGCGCCCGCCTCGCGCTCGGGCCCGGCGGTGACCCCGCGCGCTCCGCGGCGCTTCCGGCGCTGCCCGGCGCGGCGCTGACGTTCCCGGGGCCGCGCTCCGCTCCGGGGCGGCCGCTTCGTTGAATGTGGCTTCGCCAGCGCCGGGCGGCGAGGGCCCGGCGGGCGGTTCCCGCGTCCGGGGGGTGCGGGGAATGGCGGCACGGCGGCTAGGATGCTAATGCGCTCGGCCGGCGGCGAGCGCCGAGAAGTGACAGCTTGGAGGGGCGCGGGGGAGGGCCTGGAAATGGGAGCAGATTGGTATTTGGAGCGAGGAGGGAAGTTTGGTGGCGATGAATAAGGAAGCTGACATTTGGTGCTCGTGCCCGGCCTGCGTGGGCCGTCCGGGAGCGTCCGCGCGGCCCCCGGCCCCGGGCTGCCCGGCAGCTGAGTGCGTGCGGAAGAACGGCCCCGTAATTGGGGCACGTCGAGCTGCGGGAGGTAGCCGGCTCCTCCGCGCCTCGTGTATATTCATGACCCAGCTTGATTGATGGAAGGACAGCGTTTGGTGACACTGTCATTTGCAAGTTGAAAGGTAGACTACGGGCTGGAGCTATGCTCAGATGTGCCTTAAAGGGTCCTACAATAAGCTCATTTGGATGCTGATGATGTTCGCATCTGCATTTCTTTGTTTCTAAGTGTTTCGGGAGGACATCTGTTAATTTGTATAGATTAGCTTGGATGCTTTCATTTAAAAACATCAAATTATGTAGCAGGACTGTTCATTATAAAAGTTTCCCAAAAGTTTATACTGATTCGAGAACCATGCAGAGCGTAATATTTAAAAGCACAATTAAAAAAAAACACACAGTGGTAGCACTCGTGTTGTGTTCCGCCTCCCGTGCCCAGGAATTAAGACTTGTGTGTCTGCTGCAGCGTTATTGGGAACTGCTAGCAAAAGCGTCTGTTGAATTATAAATTCTGGGATAAATGAGGCTTGCCAAATTCCTATCTGCTGGGGAGAGGAGGGCCTCTTCCAGTGGGCAGTGGGAGCCTTCACCTGGAAAGTGGGGGAAAAAGTGAAATGTGATTAATTCAAGAAAGGGAATGCTTTTACCGTGCAATATTTAGTCACATATTTCAAGAATAATAGCGCTCCTGTCAGAGGAGTTACATTTCTCACAGATGCTGCTCTCAGAGATAGCGGCAGCAGCGGCAGGAGGCTCGGCGCCTGGCTTCACATTTCCCTCCCAGCGCTGCGCTGCCACGGCCTCCGCCCAGCTCACCGGCCCTTGGGCTCATCTGCTCTTGGGAATTTATGCCTGTGACTCCATCTCTGTATTTGCTCAGTTAACACATAAGCCCCAGTTACCCATACTGGGGGAGCTGGGAGTCCATAAGTGTGAGCAACATGGAGGAGCTGGGCAGCTGCCCGAGCAGCAGGGCGGCCGGCAGTGGGGCACCAGCAGTGCGTGGCCGTGGGACTGAGGTGTGGCAGCACTGGGCGCCAGGCGTGGCACAGAGCCGGAGCTCGGCTCTGGGAGCTCTGCGGCCTCCCCAGCTGTCCCGACTCTGCAGGGTCACATGCTCCTCCCGCTGCCTGACAGACAGAGTTGCCGCGCGCCCGCGCAGGGTTCCGGCAGATCTCTGGGCGGAATTGGAGGCCAGGCTTCCAGGGCAGCTGGTGCTGTGTCGGTGCCCAGGGCCGCGCTGTGGGGACGGGGCGGCTGCCGTCCCCGGGGAGCTCTGGGCTCTGCCAGCACCGCGACCCCGTGCGGTGTGGGCCGGGCGGGTGTGTGGCTCCGGCAGCAGCAGGGCGTTATGAGCGGAGCATATGCTGGCCATTAGTCTGTCTTTTACTTAATTTTTTTTTCTTTTTTAATGCGGTTTACATTGCTGGTGGCAGTGCGGGCTTAATTGCTACCTTGCCTAAACGCAGTTCAGTTCTGTGGTTACTCAAGCAGGAGGGTTTTAAAACTGTGAAATAGTTTCCCTTCCTGCATGCCCCCAGACCAGGTAGAAGATGGGGAAAGAACTGCTAAATGATGTATTTAGAAAAAGCTGTTCTACAAGAGTATGTGAAACATTACAGATCTGCCAGAAGGTCCATTAACATAAATGTTTAACTCAGACACACACAAACTTATGTACCGAAATGAAAATGTTTCATGCATTAATTTGCTGCAGAAGGTACTAACATAACAATTAGAACAACATTCTGCCTGCTTATACTTAAATTTCCTGGGGCACTGTTTCGGTGGTAATGCACAGCGGTGATGTAGCACCTCCTCAGCTCCTTGCGCAGCACTCCGCAGCACCGCGCCGCTGCAGATCCTTCTGCAAAGTCCACTTCTTGCTGCTTGAACCCGGCACCAAAGGGGCTGAGGGGGCCGTGTCTGGGGGGGGGTGGTGTCCCGCCGCGTGCCCCCCCGCCCGCACCCTGCGCTGCCTCGCCGTGCTGACAAAGAAGCCTGCCTCTTCCCACCGTGGGCTTTGGAAGTGGATGGCAAGGGCAGATGAAACAAAGAAGAGGAACCACGGAGCCAGTGAGTGAAATGCTGGGCTCATTTTGTCAGTGATCCCAATTTAGTTCTCTGTCCTGCCCGCTGGTTTCTGCGCTCTGCTTTCCAGCCCCATGTTGCAGGGAGGGCCGCCCTCATGAAGGTTCTCGTTGCTGAGCCCTCAGCTCACGCTGCTTCGCTGGCCCATCGTGGGACTGCAGGGCTCCCGCGCAGTCCTGCGGCTGCTGCAGAGCTGGGGCCGCTGCTGGTGCACTGCTCCCATCACGGCGCTGGGCTGTCAGCCCTGCGTGGAGCAGGCGGGGGAGCAGCAACTGCAAACATTCCTCCTCCGAGCAAATGCTTGTCCTAAACTGAGCACCGTAGAATAAAAATGGAAACATAAAAATAGCAGTTGGAAAGATAAAACAGCATTTATAGTACTAATAAAACCGTTGTGGCTTCCACAGGAAAACATGCTTTGTAACCTAATGCTTACCTGGAAAGACTGTCGAGTTTCTGAGAGTTATAGCTGTTTTTGTAAGAGAAGCACAGAGATTTGCTTCAGGGCTGAGTGATAGATTCTCCTGCCTGGAGCATCCCAGTGTGTTTATACATGGCTTGTATGGCAGCTTTCATAAGACATTTACCCCATGATTTGCGATGAGCTTATGTGTGAATAATTAATGGCAATTAATCCTTAATTACAGTAATTAGGCAAGTCACAGGAAATTAAGCTGCAGCTGGAGAAGACCATGCCTGGGAAGAGAGGATTGGGGGCTGTGTGAATGTGCCATTCACTGACAACATTACGGGGATGAGCAGTATTCAGCAGCTTTGGCATTTCTATTGGCAGCCTTGGGTAGGACAAGAACGCTCAACATTAGCAGCAATCTTTAGTTGTCTACAAGAGTTTTTAGTTCAAGTGCCAAAACGTTATGTTGCATATGGTGATTATCTAAGTTTATTGGTTGCCATAATTCAAATGGGTGTAATTGTTTTTGGCTTGATAGTGACATTAGGAACTGAAGCTTTTATGTGTTCATAGGTTCTGCTGGCATCAGCCGTGGTTCAACTTCTAGGAACAATTCATCCAGGTTTGCAATTATGAAAACAGGTCCTACGAAGGGCTTGAAATAGATGGAGAAATTTTCAATAATTAAAAAAAAGACAGCAGCAAAACTGGCTTCTTAGTCGAGGAGCTAATTGCTTTATTATTAGCTGCCTGCTCCACCAAATGAAGTTTGCACGAGGGTCGGTGTCTGCAGCGTGCTCTGCTCTGGGCAGTGCACCATGCGGGAGGAGGGAAGTGCTGGCAGGGATCAGTTTGGACGCAGAAAAGCCTTATCCCAGAACATCTCATGTGCTAATCCCAAACAATGCCATCGCGCTCGCAGGCAGATCCGTTGCAGGCAGATCCGTGCTAGGAGCCTTTTGCCCCGGGCAACCCACAGCGCGGCTGTTGTGCAGCTCAGGAGCAGCAGCCTTCCCGTCATTAGCACGCAAAGTTTTTAAACCTCATGATTAAATGTGTTTCAGTAATTTAGTGGGCTTCCAAGTGGTGACGTTTGTGCCAGCAACGATCTGGGGCAGAGACGTGGAGGGAGGCACACATTAGTATCAATGGAACCTACCAAAGGCAATCAGTAATTTATGAGCTTATGGAAGAATGCCCACATGTTCTCATCAAATTACAGGGTTCCTGTAATTTACTCAGTGACTACAAGGTGCACGCTCCCAAACCTGCTGTGGTGTGTTAACTGAACCTCTGATTAGATTTAGTGCAAACAACTCATCTGTTAAAGGGTCCTGAATGAAGAGGCGCTGTGTCCGGAGCAGGGCAGCATTTCAGGCCGGGAGGGCAGGCGACGAGGCGGGACGCCATGCGGAGACGCGCTGTGTGCAGCGCTGCTGAGCGGGGCGGGCGCACCGGAGCCCTGGCACCTCGCAGTGACGGCCTGGAGTCGGATGTGTGCCAGGCCCGCGCTTGTTTGTGGTACGGAAAAAAATTCAGCTCCTGGCACGTGGGATCTAGATCAATTTTTAATTCACTTGTACGCATGGATGGCTCATTTGAAAAAGAAAATTGTGGCGTCAAAAAAAGAAAAAAAAGACATTTCAGCGTGCATAGGTTGCTGCATTTATCTGTTTCTGGTGCACTTCGGAGTGGAAATAAGTCACAGTATCTTAATAATGGTCTTGATTTTATAAATGATTTTTCCCCTTGAAATAAGCAATCCATTCATTTTAATATGTAGAATTGGTTTGCTAGCAGGGCGACAGTTTAAAAAGACTTCCAACTGTGACACAAGTGCAACCATATTGCTTCCTATTACTCGCTAAGGTAGTTGTTTAGAAGAGAGAATGTTCTCCCTGGAAATGTTTAAAGTGCTGTAATTTTATTTAGGATAATGAGGATTTATAACAGTTATGCCGTATGAAAACCTGCCTTCAGACGGAGCGAAATCGGCGGTTCGGTTACGGGCGTGCGGGCGGTGCGGCGCGGTGCGAGAGGCAGTTGTGCTCACACGGCGCATCTGTCACCGGCCCGGAACCTTCCTGCTGCCACGCGGACCATCCATCACCAGCGCGCGTGGATTTCTCGGCTTTAATCGCTCTGGATGGTAATTAAAATCCCGTTCTATAGAATATCTTCGTTTCGAGGCCTGCCCATAGCGCGGCCGCGGCGGCGCCGGACGGAGCCGTGTGCTGACAGCTGGCCGGGCCGCCGTGTGCCGGGGCGGCGCCGCGGCCGTGGGACCTCGGCCCGCATTGCCGGGGCTGCTGCTGGCTCCCTGGGAGCCCTTCCCTTCCACGGCTCCCCGTGCCGCACCGCCCGCCCGTGCCGGGCCCGGGAACTGGCCTGGCGCTGCCTGTAATGCTCTGTTCATAAATCTAAAGGAGGAAGAATTGAACGGTTACAGATTTTATCAGGTTTTATCTCCTCACCGAAAATCTTAGCTCTCAAAACATTTCTAATTTCCCTTATTTGAAGGCACAAACAGTTTCAAATTACTGCCCGTGGATTGTTCTTGACATCGAGAATGGTAAATTTGAGCTGTGGAAACGCTGGAATGTGTGGTGTGTGCTTTTCCTGAACAAGGGAATTCAGCGGGTAAATTACAGTCATTTACTTGGAGTGTAATTTACTGAGAGCCTTTAGGCAAATGCAGAGAAAGGACAGCAGAAGAGAAAAAATAGCGACAGCGGGGCTGCCCCTCCCTGGTGCTGTGAAACACAATCTATATTCGCACGACAACGATAATAAAAACTTACTTATTTAAAATACATATAATTCTTACTATTTTTTTCAATTAGTAAGGCAGGAACTTGTAAGTATGACTGATTTATGTGAAGATAAGATTTTAAATCATGCTAAATTATCCACACATCTTCTTAGCATTGTATATTGAGCCTACATCATATCCGCGTGCAATCATCCCGTATTTGAAATTAATCAAACTGTTAATTTTATGCCTCAGATCAAGTATTTGAAACTGTGATTGAGCTAAATGCAAATTGCTGTTTTCATCCTATGGAAATAATATTAAATAAATTTATTTTAAAAAAATGTTTATCTAATGGAGTCTGCAATGAAGACATGCACTTGCATTTTATTTGAAAGTACACCATAAATTAAATAAAAATGAAGACCGGTGTATTTTTTCTTCACGTGGACGGGACAGATGTGGTAAGGAAGCGCTCGGTGCTCGGCAGCAGAGTGCAGGCAAGCAGCTCTCTGGGAGGATTCTGGCCGAGGCCGTCCTGCGGCTGTGCTGCCTGCAGTAATTGCTAAGCAAACAGAAGGCAGCGTTGCAGAGTGGTTTTGTACGGCATATTGTAATTTGACACTTAAGTTGTGCCCTGCATTACCCTGTGTCATAATTGATGGCTAAGGAAAAGCACATGCTATGCTAATCCTTTGTTAGAATAGCTTGTTAAATTGTGGTTGCCAATTTAAAATAAACTATGGAAGGGTTGTCTGTATTTTAAGGTTTGTAGTCTACAGTTTTAAACAGTCATTTTAAAGCTGTTTTTCAACTTTATGTTGCATGCACACTATTCTGCCTTTGCACACAAGGTCAGCATGTTCGCTAGTTTAATAGCGGACCATCAAGAACAAAATCAATGAGCTGCATGTTTCACACTGGTATCACAAGGGATTTTCCCATTTATAGCACATTTGGGTACTGATCCCAAGTTTAAAATGACGATATTGATGCCCTATTAGAGCTGTGCCGGAATGGACACTGTGTGGTTATGCTAAAAGTTGTCAGAACTTGCTCGTTTCCCAGACTCACATTCCACTTTGTCTGCCTGATCAAATACAAACCAGGGGTGGGAGCCCCCGCCTCGCGCTGCTGATGTGCGGCACTTCTGCGCTGCGGATTGCAGTTTGCCATCTTTTGCAGCTGGTGCGAGGATTACGAGGCTGAGTCTAAATAATCTCCTTCGTGCTGATTGCAGAAAATAAAGTGGCATTATTGCTCAGGGATGAGGTGAGGCAGCGCTGCCCTGTGAAGATGCACGCCTGCGTTCTGCGGGAGCGCGGCGTCCCGGTGCTGTGTGAGCCAGCAGGGCTGCGTGCGAGGAGAGCTCCGGGCTGCACAGAGCTCATCCTGCGCCTCGAAGAGGAAATGCGACTTCTGCAGAAGAGAATGATTTAATGTTGGTAGAAGGGTTATTCATTTATAAGGGATTAAAAATGACTTCAGTGTAATACCTTTAATTTGTAATAATGGTCTGCGGGGCTGTTTCCTGTCTAAAATAAACCGTTTGACTGGCATGTTCATTTTGATCCGGTCGGTTGTGTGGTACATTAGAGGGGATAAAGGTATTATTTTCAGTGCGGTGCATTCAATTAAGGCCGAGCTCGGCCGCTGGTGGCAGGGGCCGTTTGGCCACTCGTGCCCCACGGGGCCGCCGGGCTCCTCGCGCTGCGAGCGGCAGCTGCCTCTGCTAATTGCATTAACGGGAGCAGAGCAGGTAAAGGTTGGTCGGGGGCGCACAGGACGCTTCCGGCTCGGAGGGACGGCGAGAAGAAAAGGAGGAGAGCCGCGTGCCGGAGCGCCGTCCGTAGGCGGTGTACGCAGCCGGGTGTGCCGGCAGCCCCAGGCAGGAGCTGCGGCCCGGAGCTCCCTCTGCTGCGGAGCTGCGCGGGGCCCCGGGCGGCCGCTCTCTGGGGCTCCGGGCTCAGACAAAGGCGCTGCGGCTGCGCCGCGTGGCCCCGGCGGCGCGCAGGTGGCGGAACGCCGCGGCCTGACGGAGTCGCACCGCCGGTCAGCCCCGCGTCCCCCGGCGGCGCCCGGTTTGTCTGTTCTCTGGGGAGCGAAGCGAGCGGGAGCCGGCTCTGCCCGACTCGGGAGTCGGTGACACCGGATTGTAGGGCTTAATGCCGGCTGCACGGTGCTGGGTGCTGGTTTCGTTCAAGTTTAGGTTTGGAGGATCATCAGAAATCTCAGATTCCGGTCAAGCGAGGCTTGGTTTGGAGTCTGTGCAGATAACGGTGGTGAGGCTGCAAAGATGACCCAGAGCCTCCAGCACAGGAGAGATAAGTGGAGCCCGTGTTTATTACTGCTAAAATTCTCACGCTTTTTAAATTAGCACTGATGGGGGGAGGAGGAGAAAGGAATCTGACGCATGTTTCTGTGAGCCGTCATATTCACAGCTGGGAAGGGGCAGAGTTCTGACCAGCTCTCACCAGCGCCAGCGTGTCGGGAAGCACGAGGCAAAGAAGAGAGATTATGCAAAAATCCCCGGATTCAGAAAAACAAGGTGTCTTTCAGTGTAACTAAAGAACAAACAGCAAAGCAAAATGAACAAATAGCACTTGAAATTTACTTCTGTTACAGATCAGAAATACAAGACAGTGCTCTATCTGGGAGTAAAACAAGCAGAATTAATCTGAATAAACATCTCCCGCGTGTTGCAAGAACGGCACTCTCTCCTTGCAACACTGGGTGCAAAGTCAGATAACACAGCTGAATCCCACTCCCTGCTTTAATTCTCGTGTGTTCAGTGCAGAACTGCTGTCAGTTTGCTGGGAAAGAAAAAGAGACCAACCAAGCCCATTTTGATTGGAACAGGCAGGATTAGGCTGCAGGATTAGCCCTGGCTGGGCTGGCTGAGGTTCGGCCGCCGACCTCGCGGTGTGGGCGCTTGGGACGATCCTACAGCGATGTGTGGGCAGCGCGTGTGCTGCTGCGTGTGCTGCTGCGTGTGCTGCTGCGTGTGCTGCTGCGTGTGCTCTTCTGTGTGCTGCTCTGTGTGCTGCTCTGTGTGCTGCTCTGTGTGCTGCTCTGTGTGCTGCTCTGTGTGCTTCTCTGTGTGCTCCTCTGTGTGCTCTGTGTGCTGCTCTGTGTGCTCTTCTGTGTGCTCTGTATGCTCTTCTATGTGCTCTGTGTGCTGCTCTGTGTGCTGCTCTGTGTGCTGCTCTGTGTGCTGCTCTGTGTGCTGCTCTGTGTGCTGCTCTGTGTGCTCTGTATGCTCTTCTATGTGCTCTGTGTGCTGCTCTGTGTGTTCCCATGTGATCCATATGCTCCGTGTGCTCTGTGTGCTCCCATGTACTCTGTGTGCTCCGTGTGCTCCAAGTGCTCCAAGTGCCATCCACAGCCCCGTCATCGTCTTTGTACGAGTGGGCTTGGGAATAACATTCCTATAGGTTCTGGTGATATAAATAATGTATGTGCAGAAGCTCATAAATGTAAGCTCGCATTTTCCTCAGTAGTTTTTGTTCTCAATCACCTTGATGAAACAATCTTGAAGGCGCTCTCCTTTCCGTGGCATTTGGAATGAGTCCCTGACAGGCTGATTTTCCACCCCTGTTGTGATGCTGCTTTCTCTAGTTAATATTCCTCTGTAAGTGTCGTACCAAAGTAAACCAAAGGAGCCCGGCTCATGACACTAAGGCTGCATTTGCATTAATTATGCAGTCAGGGCTGGTGAGAAAATGCTGTCACAGAGAGAGAGGCAGTAAATGAGAACCCTCCGAGTGCGCCTGAATGAAGAGCATTAAGTTCATTTACATGGGAGCAGGACGCGCTCAGCCCGGAGAGGAACAATGGCATTTCTCTTGTCGGCTCACCCGCCGTTATTGTGCTGCGGCGTAATGGCTGAAAGGCAGAGCGGTGCGCTGACAAAAAGACGGCGCGATCCCCTCGTATTAATGGCAGCAGTAATAATTAATAATACCCCGCTCACCGGGCGGCACATGCCGGCCCGGCCGGCGAGGCCCTCGCGGTTAGGCCGCGGGCGGGCGGCTCCGCGGGAGCGAAGGGAGCCGCGTTCGCCTCCGGGGCTTCGCGCGTTCCCGGTGCCCGGGGCTCTCACGGCGCGGCAGCATCGCCGCTCGGGGCCGGCACGAGCGGCCGAAAACGGCTCCTCGCACCTCGGGAATTCCGCCCGCCCCGCTGCCGGGAGCGGAGGTCCCCCGTCGCAGCCGTTCACCCGCAGACGTGCCGGGCTGCTCGCCTCGTGCCGCCCGTGCGCCCCGCCGCCTGGCACCGGGCCACGTGCGGTGGCGGCTCTGAGTTCGGCGGATCGGCCTGGCGGCACGCGGAGCCCCGGCTCCTCCTGCGGGTGCGTCGTGTTTGTGCGGCGCGGAACGAAGGGCGGTGTGCGAGCCGGGCGCTGCCGGATGCCCTGATGGCGGTGTTGTGTGCGGTCAGGAGGGAAACGCTAACGGCGGTGTCGAACGCTGCAGGTGAGACCTTCGGTCCTTCTGAGGGAAAAGGCGGCTCTCCTAAGGTTGCGTCGCGATGGAACGGGTCGGGGCTCCTTTCGGCAGCGTGTGGAGGTTTCTTTTAAAGTTCGGGACTTGCTGTCGTCTCCATATATCTTCAGGACTTTCAGACGCTTTAAACTGCGGTTGAAATTTAAAAGTGACTTTTTTATTCATATCCTGACATAATTTTCCTTGGAATGATTTATATTTCAATAATAGTTTAAATTATGTTTTGCATTCTGCACTTTGGTGTCACGCAGGAGGTGTCATCACAAGATAAACTTTCACATCTGAGAGTCAATAAATTGTGCTTAAGTAGTCTAATGAAAATATTGTAAATGAGTCCGTGGAGTTACACCCATAGAGGTACGTGGCACAGGTACACGTGCACGCTTAACAAAGGGCTGTGTTTGATCGTGCGGTGTCATTGGCTCTGACACCGTTGCGTGGTGCCAGTTTACGGTGATACGAGTCCTATAACACTATATCATGCTTTTATCCACTAAATAAAAACCTGCCCTATGTTTTATTACAAAGTAGGTGGCCTGGAGGAAAAATATATGTATTCTTTCCTTTTGGAATAAAATATGCATTTGGGCTTCTCATTTCATCTCCAATCTGTGTTATTCCTTAAAAATGCAGAACTGCCTGAAGTCCTCTTTAATATTTAATTCAACAACTTTTTAATCTGTCATTATGCTGTGATGAAGTAAGCATCAAGTGTCGCTGAAAAAGATTAAATTATACTTGGAAATAGGAATTGAAATGATTTAGGGTTGGAGGCTGAATATTTGCTTTGCACAAGTAATAATCGTAGGAGCTTGGGTGAAGCACGGGTTTGGATCGGGCTGTAATGCCTCTGCTGATCCTCTCTCCCTGGTGGCTGCCCCTTGATTTACTCTGGCACTGCCAAGCTTTATTTGATTTAAATGGAGGTAGGAAGTGGAGATTCCACACCACGATTCATTAATTACTCTCTGCTACTCCTTACACTGATTTTCTTTTTCTCTGTAAACATCATAAACTCCGATTCAGGCAACCCAACGGATAGCTGCTCCCAGCAACCCTATAAGTTCTTGTTAACACGCTTATCTTAAAGTGGAGAAGCAGGAATAATTAATATCTACCTCCGGAAGAATGGATGATACGAAACAGTGGAACACTTGTTCCTGTCCGTTCATGAGGGATGCCCCGTGTAGCGGGAGGACTTGTGCCAACGTCATCGGATTGCTTAACTCCTGCTCTCACTCTCCCTTTCTGAAGTCACCTTTGAATTGCTTTGCCGGAGTTCAGGAGAGAAAGGGAAGTGCAGCGCCATGCGGCGACCGCGGGGCTGCTGGAGACCCCCGTGCAAAACGTGCCCTGCGTGAGGTCAGACTGCGCCGCTTGTGGCCTCGCGCTGAAGAAGAGCTGACTCGGAGCAGTTCGCTGTGCGCTGCGGGGAGAAGAGCCGGATGGGGCTGTCGTGGGAACTCCTCCCAGGCCGCCTGTATCAGACGCAGGATGTGCCTCTGGATTTAGCCCGGAGGTTGGCAGCCTTTGCGGTTCAGCTCGAGAAATGGGGCCTCACGATTTGTTTGCAGTTCTTGCAAAATGACTCCTGCTCATGTAGCCCGTTTTGAAGAAAGAATCCTTTCTCCCTTATCCAATGCATTATTTACAATTATTTTCCTTCTTTGCAAAAATGCGAACATCTATATAAATAATTTATTACAGCTATTAATTGGGGAACGCGCAGTGTTTCTGTATAGCTGGAGTTCTGTCCTGGTGGCTCCGAGTGCTCCGGCAGCTCCTCGTCTGGCTCACAGCTGACCTTGTCCCATTTCCCCCCAGCAGAGGCTGCTCTCCCCGTGGCCAGGCACCTCGTGCCCTTTGGGTCCCCCCGCTCCCACAGCCCCATCAGCCCTGGCTCTCGCAGTGCTGCTGGCCCCACTGCAGGCTGCTGGCACCGCGGGCAGCACGGCTGGGCTGGCAGGGACAGAAGTTCCTTCTGGTCGAGGAAGATGTACAACTGCTGTCAGTGAACAAGCCTGATGTGTGTTGCTGTAGAGCTGAGCACCTTTTAACCTCTTCAGACCGTAAATTCTGAGCAGCTGATATTTGAGTGTAATTCCTCTCAAACTGGCATTATTATTTGATTGCAATGAATTACCTTTTAAAAAAAAATCCTAAGTATAAATCCACTTGACTGATCCTGCAAATTATTTATGATGTAGTGTTTTGGTCTAGGATAACCTTTTAAAATAAATCAGTTTTTCAATAATAGTTCAATGTTTGCCCACCTAATGGTGTTCCCATTAAGATCTGCATTTGTCACCAACCTGCCTTTTCAGCTCGTGCGGGAGACAAGTTACCACCCCTAAACCCACTATGCTTGTAGGGTAAAGTAAATGCATGTCTTTGTAGAAGAATAAATAAAAAGAGCAAGCTGAGTCAATAAGCGGGTTCAATTCATGCCTCTAGCAATGGCGGACAGCTCATTTTGTAGATGTGGGTGTTTTGTTTACATTTATAATGCAGCTTTATTTAATGCTGACAGATATAGCTTGTGGCAAATGATAGTCAGAATGTATGAGCAGTCATAATGCTTCTGTCTTCTTATAGTGTGCTGCTGAAAATAAGCAGTTCACCTCTGTTTTTATTGAGGAAAGGATATGAGACAGCTATAGCTTCGTGAGGCTATTTATTGAGTTGTTTTACTAGCTGTGAACATGCCGCTTTATAGCAGTTGTGAAAATGGACTTTGCTAGTGTGTGGGAAAGGAAATAACATTGCAGTATACAAGGGTAGTAAAAAAACCCTCTATAAATAATTTTTCAGACTGAAGAATATTCTCATTTAAACAGCTAGAGAGCCTGGTGATTTTTGCCAGATGCCAGCCTCTCCTGGAATGGTGCGGGGTTATGATTGCTCTATCAAATGCTATTAATATTTTAATGTAAAAGGATAAAATTTAGGTAAGTCCCATTGAGCTGAGGTGTTCAAAAGCTTTGTAGGGAAAGTTTGTGTGGTTGCTGGGTCCTGTATATTTGCAAACCCATCCATATTGAGTAGAGCACTGCGATCTTCAGATCCTCAGCTCTGGAAGGAAGGTGTCTGCTGCCTCGGCGAGGCGTGCAGAGCGCAGCTCCAATTTGGGCTTGACGTGGCTCCGTGCTTTGTGCGGATTGCAGGCCGTGCGTGTCTCCCTGTGATGAATGCTCACATGCTGGTGATGCAGGCGAGCCATCTCTGTGCTCTGCTGATAATGGCAGGAGTGGGAACGGGGCTCAGAATCCAGGTGGTGCTGTGCGGCACCCGGCCCGGCTGCTGCCGTGGGGCTGTGGGGTGGCACCTATGGGTGCTGCTGGCGGAGCTGTGGCCCCGGCTGTGCCCATGGGTGCTGCGGTGGCACCGCCTGCCTCGTGGGGTTCTGAATCCAAAACGTGTAGGGTAGGTATTAAGGGTTAGACAGGATTTCGGGAGTTCGCTGCCTTTTCTATTTTTATTCACATGTTCAGCAGCAGCACGGAGGGACACAAATCATTTTCATGTATGCAAAAATAATTTCGAAAATGGTATTAGTCTCAGCAGGTGAGGCCTTTTGTTTCTTCCGTGCTTATGTACAAATTCCTAGGGAACACTAAATATTAAATTGAAATAACCCTCCCTTATTATTACACAGCTATGGATTCAATTTAATTCTCTTCAGATAAGGTTTTTCTGGACACATACTTGCAATTGCCTGTCCTGTAAATACGGCTCAGCCTGCAGCCAGCCGTTCGTCCTGCCTGCTTTTCTGTGGGAAAGGCACTGTCTTTATGCACTTTCAGATTTTTTGGATGTCGACACTTTCCACACTGTCATTATGTTTATGGATTGCAAGACTGCTATAAGGCGTCCCCCCTTCCCTCCTTACCTGGCCAGAGAAACGGATTCATCTCTCCACAAAGATATTTCTTTACTTCACCACCTGTTTTCAAGTCCCAGTTACCGAAGGAGAGGAAATAGAGAGCCCAGTCTGAGCCCGAAGGCGGTGCCGATGGAGCATCTCCAGCACCGATAGCACATGGGGCTAATGCTCACCGTGCAGGCTGACATGAGGGTGATTTTACCATGCCTGCCTTTTGTTGTGGCTGGCAAACAAGGTAGGTCTCTAAATTGCATCACTACCATTTGTATTTTGTAGCCTCCCAGATTCATGCATTTGGTGATGTTGTGTAGTGCCTTCTCATGGAGAGCACAAGGACTTTTAAAACCTTTGTTGTCCTTCCCTAACAAAATACCTCAGAAATTCAGAGGTGAGACGGTAATCATCCAAAGTTTTACATTTTTTTCTTTCCACTAAGAAATTAGTCTCATTTTTAGGAAAATAAATAGATAGTCTAGCTTGCCTAGTAAGACTGTCTCCACTGTGTTTAAGTAATAATCATTTATTGTTTAAATACAGTAGAGGCTGTAACAAAATGCTGTCAAGAGCCATCACACTCATTAACCTGCCAGCTAATTAGCCTCCTCCTGCCTGATTGCTGACAAGTTCTTCAATCTGAACCTATCGCTGTTGTGTCAGCACTGAAGCACCAAGCGAAGTGGAGGAGGGCTCCATTAGATGTTTGCGAACAAAGTCTGTGCATTAAAGGTTTGTTTTCTGCACTCCAACAAATGTTACAGCATTAATATTCTCAGCTATAATTAAATTGGAAACTCTTAATTATGATAATTAGCGCATTAACCATTTATTTCCTAGCATCACTCCCAGGCTAGGCTCAGGAACTCAAGACGAAGGCCAAGGCAATGCTCACTGCTTTTGGCGCTGCTGTGCATGCACGGGTTGGTGCTCTCCTTCCCTGGACGGGGCAGCAGAAGGAGATGCCAGAGAGACATGCAGCCAGACCTGGGGCCGGGTGCTGGGGAACACCTGTGGAAATGCAGTGAATGCAAATGTCCTCACACAGGCAGATTGAGTTGTAGGACAGTGCTTTGTGGGCTCTCAAAAGAGCGGAGTAGATTGCCCTTTCAGCAGCCTCCCCAAATCTGTAATCAGTAATTTTATCTCTTAGGGAATCCAGGAATTTTTCAGTCTCAGTTTATTGCCTTTGATCTTCTGTTCACATGACAGAACCAACCTGTGAATTGCCATGATGTGCATTAGTGTGCCAGCATTTGAGTGCTCCAGCGGCAGGGTGCACTCTGCTGGCAGTGCACTCCTCTCCCTTGTCTGGTGTCAGATCCAGTCTGGATTTTGCCTCATCCCTGCTCTGCTTACACTGCCATAGTGGGAATGTTTTGGAAATCAAAGCAAAGTCGGTGCTAAATGCTGAAGAGCCAGTGAGCAAAAGGCTGGTACTAATCTGAGCTAAATTGGAGGTGTAAAGATCAAGTGAATGTAAGACCAGCTCCCAGCACTGAGAGTAAATTAACCCAGCGAGGCCGGGCAGGAGGTTCTGATGAACCCAGTGCACCTGCAAATGATGCTGCGCATTTCTTTGCACGCAGAACGCGCCTGGCCAAAGCAAACATCTTTGCCTGCATCATGCAAGAGAGAACCTTTTCAATCAGCCCTGAAACCTGTCTCTAAGTGTATCACCTTAGTTAAGGTAAGGAAAATTCTGCCCTGATGTTTCTGGTTTACCACAGATTTTCAGGAGTAGAAATTCTTGCCACTTTCAAAGGGAGAGAAGGTGTTACCTTGATATTAGCGTTATTTTCCCTGCCTAGTGCTTAATAATTCTGTATGTATATAGCAAAAGGGAGATAACCCAAGGCAAATTTAATTTCAGATTGGGTTTTTGCTTAATGTATTATTCATAGTATTATTTATATCATCACTTAGACATATCCCTGGCAATAAACTGAAAACTTCACTTTAACAATAGCGGTCACCCCTGTTTGGGGGGCAGTGGTGGGCTGAAGCCTTTGGCTCCGCATCACCAGGCTGCTGGGATTTAATAAGGGATGTGGTGTGGGGGAGGGGTTCTTAATGAGGGGCTGAGAGGGGTGTTCTGCAGCTTTTTTTTTCCCCCCAACATTTTTGCTGCATGACCTGGTTTTGCATTTTTCTGCATCTCTGTTCATCTAATTAGGATGTTCTAAAAAGACCTGGACCACTTATTGTACAGAACTGTAGCCTGTGGGTGTTTAATAAGGAGCTTTCAGTGGTACATTTGCATCTTTTGCTTGGGGTCTGAATAGCGAATTACCTTAAAGATCATTAGAAGCGCTGCTGTATTGTTAAAATCAGGCCACGATATTCTAATGACAGTTTAAAACTTGAGGCATTCCCTGTAACGCAGTTCACCCCAGCGTAATTGCACGTTGCATGGATGACCCCGGTATAAACTGCCGCTTCCCCAGCATCTTCCGCAGCGCCTTGCTGCGGGCAGGTAGGTTTCCACCCAGACGCTCAGCCACCTAAGAAGTGCGACGGCGACAGCAATAACAATGAGCCTTTTGCTTGTCGTGTGCGCTCAAGTGTGCGGCTGTGACACGGTACCCAGAGAAGGGAAAGGCAGCGTGGAGCTGAGGCAGAAGGCTGTGGGAGCGTCCTACAGCCCGGTCCTGGGTGCTGGGCTGCCCGCCGGCCCCTGCCCACGCCCTCCGGCACGCAGCGCTCTTCCTGCCGGCTCCAGGCGGTTTCTGTCCCCACTCCTCACAACATTTTATGCAGGCGGTGGCTCTGTGGCTGCATGATCCTCATGGCACAACTTGCCCGTGAAGACTTTCACGCCAGCATTGCCAACCGAGTGAGAATGCCCCCGAGGGCTGCCCTCGCTCTTTGTTGCAGGCAGACGAGTGCTGGAGCTGTGTCTGTTACCGGAGGAGCGAGCACGTCATTTGGCATTTCCTAACTTTCTGGTTACTGTGTCCTAGCAACAAAAGTGTGTCCAGGAATCCCTCTGCTGGGCTGGTCATTCTGAGGGTGCACAACCAGCATGGCTCCTGGTGCACTGCCACAGGCCACCCATCTCTCTCTTTGAGTAGGAAAGCTTTATGTCCATGGTCAGCGATCATCTCTCCCCCAGCTGTGAGCGGGGCTCGAGGCTCCCTGTTATCCTTCGAAGGCCTGCGTGCTGCAGCCTGGGTGGTGCGGCCCCGGCCGGGCCCTGCCTGGGCAGTGCAGCCCCGTGCTGTCTGTTCTTCGCCCTTCTGCCAGCGCTGTCAGGTTGAATGTTGCAGAAACCGAAGCCCTTTGTCTTGAGGAAGCTGCTCTATTTGTTGCTGAGAGGGGTGGCTGGGCAGTGCCTGAGCACGCACTTTCCCTTGAATAAACAAACACAAGTGGGGGAAGCAGAGCTCTGGTAAAGTCCTGTGCCGAAGAATTGCACCCTGAGCAGAGGAGCGTGAGGTGCATGGGGTGCTCGCCCACTGAATGCCCTCTGATGCCTTTTAAGGTTAAACCTGCCAGGAGCAATCTGGTGGTTTGTTGGAGGAGCTGTTTGTGCAGAGAAGAATTTCTCTTTAAAAAATTCAGTGTAACCAGCATTATTTTTTTCCTCTGGGATCCCAGACAATGAATGCACAGGCCTGTTCATTAATATCAGTTGTCTTCTGCGGGGAGTATCCAGATTTGTCGTGCCAGGTTTTAAATTTTTAATGTATTACCAGTTCTTACGTGGAAGAGGCCTTTTCTTTGTTCTTTTCTGTACTAACACTGTTTTGTATTCAGCCTCGCTCTCGTCTGATACATCTCTTAGTGTCCCTTATAAAAGCTCTCCCCTGATCAACGCCTGTTAGGTCTGACAAAGTCTCTGTGAGTTTCTGCGAGTGCTCGCTCCCGTGCTGTTCGTGCCCTGATTGCTGCCTGCAGATCACTGTGGCTGTGGCCGTGCTTGTGCTGTGGCTGCCCGCAGGGCCCGGGACCACGGTGTTCAGGTGGGCCGGCACCTCCCTGACTGCTGTCGATGGAGGAGCGCATTTGTGTTGGGCTGGGGCCGGGCCCTGCGTGCTGCTGGCTGGGGCACGGCCTGGCGCACAAGGTGCCAAGCTGGGCCAGGCTGTGTGCTCTGTGTGATGAACTGCAGCTCCTAAAAATCATGCTTGTAAACATAAATAATTAATCACATTATAGTTTTTATCATCCTTTTCCTTCCTAGCAGTATTAATAAGTAGCTCGTCTTACAGCAGCACCTGTTAAACCCTAAGCTGTCAGTCTTTATTTTCCCCAGAGAGCCAGAGAGAAATCTGTTATGCAATAATTTCTCCTTTACTTTGTGATGTGAATTCAGTGTGTTTTCCATTGATCTGTGTGTACACGGCACGTGAGATTTGTGTCCTGTGCCGGCTTGCTTCATGCACATGTTGGGTCTCTTGGAACCGGCGGCACGGCTGCCCGCAGCCGATGGCCCCTCTGGAGGCTCTGCCCTCGGCAGCTCGTGGTGCTGGAGGCACTGCCTGCTGGCACTTGAGGTGCTGCCTTTGCCCAATGCCACAGAGCCACGGGAGGAACCTACCTGGTACAAAACACCTGCACCCCCCGGAAAATTTGGCTCCCCTTACAAGTCACGATTTTCTGCTTTTATGGAGCAGATGAAGGACGAGGTGAGGATGCTGTGTGGCACGTGCTGGCTGCTCCCAAGCTCTGTGCTGCTGGCTGCAGCTAGCGGTGACACCGCCAGGCAGTGCAGGCACAGTGGGACGAGACCTTGGCTGGAGCATGGCTGGAGCTGCTCTGCGCTCCATGGGGGAGAACCAGCGCATCAGCCCCCAGTGGCTCCTTGAGGAAGAGCACCCACATTTTTAGCATAGGCCTTACTTCCACTGAATTTCCCTCTCACCGTGGACGCGGGCTTTGAGGCTTTGTGCACGGTGGCATGGCGTGGTGCGAGGGGCCAGCAGTCCACAGTCCGGCTGTGTGTGGGCCTGGAGCTGCACCCCGGAGGGAGGGGAGGGTTCTCATGCACGGTGCACCTGTGCTGTGCTTGTCGCGTCCTGCACTGCTTAGGGTCCGCCGACGCCGTCCGGCTGGGGGCTGCACCTGTGCTGCTCCCCCATGGTGGCTGTGGGTGCCCAGCTCCGCTCGGTGCCGTAGCTCCACCTGCACCATCCCTCTCCTCTTCCTCAGTGTACAGCCTTGAAGTTCCAATTTAATACCCATGCAAAGAGGGCTGCAGTAAATCTTGTAGTCAGCATTAAATATTGTTTGTTTTAGCTGCCTTGCACTTCATGTTTCCCCTTTTAAGGGGAGAGCCATTACGAAAGGTTAGATTCACAGTTAGTGGCGCTTTAGCTCTCCCTTTTGAATCAGTGAGGTTGCCGTTTTATTGCTCTCTGACTTGCACTTCGGTGATGAGAGTAAACTAGCATCAGATTAAAGGTCAGCAAATCCCATCAAAGAGAGGAATATTAGGGGCACAGATAGTTGGAGAGGCAGCACACCACTGGGTATTGACAGGGTGATTCCAGGGTATCACTCAGCAGAATTATAGCTGCCCAGAGAGTCAGTACCGCTTTAATGAGCCTGTGTGAAGAGGAAGAGGGTGGATTTATGTAGTTCCTCATAATTTTCTGTAGAGACTGTTATTGCAGACATTCTGTAGAGTGTTCTGGTCTTTCATTTAATTCAAAGGTCCTGGAGCTTATCCGTCCAAAGATTCCTCTCTGTTAGCTGAAATCAAAGCTGATATCTCTGCCTTCTCCACCTGATGCGCCTGCTCTGCGAGGGGGTTCTCCTGGCAGGTTTGAAGCCTTCAGAGCTGTTGCCTGATTCTGGGGTCTCTCCAGCTGCCCTGGCTGCGTGTGTCACCTTCGGGCAGGTGGCTGAAATGGGCACGTTTGTTGCGTTCTCAAATGGTGTTAGAAAAAAAATGAGAACTTACAGTTTGTTCTGTGATGTCTAGTCTGGGAATCCTACATAGTTCCTGTCCCTATCAGATGTATTACATTTAGTGCATGTTTTGCATGAATGTCCGTGTGGTTTCTTTGTTTGACGAAATGCAATTAAATAAAATGCCGACTGTTCAGAGGAGGAATGTGGCTCACACAGCCCCAGCAAATGGCAGCAAGGTGCACAGAGGCATGTAAAGCTCTGTGAGCAGGAGAACCAGGACAGGCAGCAAAGCTGGCAGCGCTGATTCCTGCTCCTTCCTCTCCCTTTATTGTCAGTGCTTCAAGCAACAGCTTATGCTGGGCAGTAACAAAAGAGTTCCAGACATGGTCCAAAACCAGTGCATGTTCTCTGAGCACAGAGCTGCTGTAGCACTTCTCTGTGTCTAGCTGCATTACAAGGCTCACTTGGTCTTTATACAGCTTTTGTTTACAGCTTGCTAAAAACAACAATTTATGAGCAACTTTACCAATCAGTTTAGAATCTGTTCAGCTTTATGACCCAGCGTAGATATCCATTGATGTGATTTGTTGCTAGGAAATTGTACCTATACAGTGCTTTGATCATATTTTTACATAAGCGCGCATTTTTGCAATGTTAAAGCAAGACCTCACTCTGCCTCTGTGCCGTGTGCTGGGCCGGGTGCCTGTGCTGTCCCACTGCTGCAGGGCACAGCACTGCCACGTCCCTGCTGCCGGCGCAGCCCCACACTGCCGTGGTGTGGGTTTCCCTGCGGAGGGGCTGCAGATCCGCACAGCTGGGAGCGCCCGGCCGGCAGCGCGGCCCTCTGCTGCAGCCCCCGGTGGAGCAGGGCCGTGTCCCCCATCACGGCTCAGTTAAACCTTTCTGCCCTGCTGCTAGCCCCGTGCCGTGCTGATGCTGTGCGTGGGATTCTGCTGCCCGCGGGGCCGCTGTGCTGAGCTATTGCCTCTGCCTGAGAACAGCCGCGTATCTGGAGCATTTGTGAGATGGAGGAATAAGATGGCTGCAGCAGCAGAGGAGAAAGAAGAGCAAAGAGCAGTCAGGTAAATCATCTGCGCCATGAAGGATCCTGACTGCCACGAGGGATTTATGAGTGAACTTTACGGAGCCCCATAAAGTCCATGGCTAAGCAAATCTGGTGTTTTTAACTGGAAGTGGGGTGCAGTATTTCGTTCCTGCTGGGGAAGATCAGTGCTCGAGATCTTTATGTGGTGCTGTGAGGAGCTCTCTGCATACAGCACCGCCTCTGACTGTTCAAAGCGTTTTCATGCATATGTAAGTAGAGCTTCATCCTTCTTGGACTGTAGAGACTGGGCAGTCCTTGACCAAGCATAACATGGACTGAGCGTTAGGATACGTGATTGTAGAGCCAGCACTATGAAAACAAGCGTGTTCTGGAAATGGTGTGAAGTCGGTGCAGCCAGGGTGCAGAGGACGGGTGGTTCCTCCGCGCTGTGCGGGGCTCTGCGCAGGGCTGTGCTGCTCCTCCGCCTCCCACCTGCCCTGCTGAGCTGCCATCGCACACCCGGCTCCCTGCAGCCGAGCGCCAGAGAGACCGAGAGCCCCGCACCGAGTGTGAGCCAGGGCTGAGGGAGGAAAACAGAACGATCCGAAAGGGAGATGGAAACACCGAGATGTGTAAAAAGT
>NC_139422.1:9595000-9672500 GCF_905368555.1 Meleagris gallopavo
ATGCCTGTGTGGAGCCAGAGACCACTGCAGATGTGTGCCTGGTGCCAGTGGATCCTCAGCTCTTCCTGAGCCACTGGGGTTGAAACAGCAGACCTTTCCTTGGCCCTTTGTGCCAACATTTGGACTTGCAGGAGCAGAATCCAGTTGGGCGAGTCTCAGTTGGAGGGGGAGTGCAGTGCTCCGATCCATTTGGAAGGAAATGAGAAGAAAATTTGTACTTTGGAATAAATAATGCACTTAAATTTATCGTGAGGTCTTGCGTCAAAGCAGTGTGATGTATAGGGATAATAGCAGCCTTGTGTCGGTTGAGATACACCTTGGAAAACAGTTGGAAGGTGTATGCGTCTGCACTCATGTGGATGCTCTTAATACTTACAATGAAGGGTTTAAATATTTGGCAGCGTCCTTTAAAAGCTGGAGGAAGACACTCTGGTTCTTTATGGGAACTGGTGGGGTTCTGTAGGATGCTGGGAGCCCACAGGGTTGGTCTGTGCTGCACTCTGTGAGTGCTCCCACGAGGACAAGGCTGGGCAGGGCGAGGGAGCGGGCAGGGCAGGGCGGATGCAAGAAGTACTGATGGTGTTTTCTCTTCTTCTCTTTTTTCTGCCCAAGGTTTGAGCATCCGAGGAGCCCAGGAGGAAGACCCTCCCGATCCCCAGCTAATGAGACTAGACAATATGCTTCTGGCAGAGGGAGTCTCAGGTCCGGAGAAAGGTGGGGGATCGGCGGCAGCAGCTGCAGCCGCAGCAGCCTCTGGAGGGTCTTCAGATAACTCTATTGAACACTCAGATTACAGAGCCAAATTGACCCAGATCAGACAAATCTATCACACAGAGCTGGAGAAATATGAACAGGTCAGACATCAGCCTCTCAGTTGTTTGTGTCCCCACTGCTGCCCTTGCACCTCTCTTGCCAGTAGCTGGCACCCAGGGCTCGGATGGCTCTCCCTGTTCTGGTTGCCTGTGCTGCCTATGAGGGCTGCAGGGCACATGTTTGCATGCCCAAGTGTTCTCTGTTGTCTGTAACCATATAAAGTAGCACTGGAGACAGTATTCCCTTTGTCGAGCCAGCCCTGGATGGAACAGGCTGTGTGTGCCCCCGGGTGGCTCAGGAGACACAGCATGGCTGCGGGGCTGGGTGCAGTGTGTGCTGTGTGTGTGCCTCTGGCCACTCGCAGGGGTGGGGAGGCTCTGGTTTCTCAGTGAACAACTACAAAGAGCACAGGGAGTGGGAAGTGTGGCTCTGAGAGACGTTCAACCCTCGCAAGCTTCTGTTGGTGCCTTTGTTTTCTGCTCCCAGCGGTGTCCTGACAAAGCTGGCAAACCCTGAGCCCACTAGCTCAGTGAATTCAATCAGCGGTGGTTTCCTGAGCAGAGCAGGGGAAGCCCTGCCCTTGCCCCTGCCTGTCACAGCACAGTGTCGCTCTGAACAAGCCCAAACCACAAACAAGATGAGGAGTGGCAATAAAACCTCCTGGAGCTGCGTGAGCAGAGAGCCATGTGCCATGAGGCCCTGGCTGCCTTCCCACAGCTTCCTCCTTTTGCTGTGCAGGGCCAGGTGCCTCTGTGCCAATCTTTTCTCCCTCAAGTGACCCCATTCCACCCCAAAGACACTGGTGTCCTGCGGGGCCCCTTGAGCTCTCACACAGTGGTGGCCAGTGCACAGCCTGCAGCCTGACATGAGGATGGCCGCCAGAAGAGTGAGTGCCTTCCAGCAGGAGCGTCTGCTGCAACCACAAGGACACGGGCTGGAAACAGATCTGGGGCTGAAGCAAATGCAGGTCGATGCTTACAGCTGTTTCCTGGCACCTCTCCTTTACCTCTAATAAGTTTAATGATGTGGGGGAAGCAGCAGCATTTTTAGCCCCGTAGCTCAATTTACAAAGGTTTCGACTGAAGTGTCACAGCCATCCGTCCACACCACGGGGAACTTTGGAGGATGCTCAAGTACTGCTAGGAGAGAGAGAAAGGTGAAGCTGCCCTGAGACATGTACGCTTCCCCCGTTGATCCTGACACCCAGCAGCGTCTGCTCCACAGAAATATGGTAATTTCCCAGCCCTGCAGCAAACTGTCTCCTGCTCGCCTGTCTCAGAGCGGCGCCTGTCTCGTAGTGGAGGGCTGGGGCTCAGCGTCGCTGTGCGCCTGCAGCCGGGCTGCTGCCACAGAGCAGGGCCACCCCGCACCCAGCAGGGCAGCTCCTCAGCGCTCTCCTGCACAGCCCACACCGAGTCCTTCCTGAAGATGCTCTGCAGATGGAGTTTGACGCTGACGTTTGTTGCCAGCTAGGGGAATGTGCTTGGAAAAAAAAGGAAGGGAAATGGAAAGTGTGTCATGCCATCACGCAGCTCTCCCCTCGCTGTGTGCCAGGAGAGATGGTCGTACACAGGCAGCTCCTTCCATAATTTACAGCTGCTATAATAGAGATGACATATTGAAAGCTATCTTCTATAATTACACTGAAATACATTTTTTTGCTGTAGGCAAAAGTACTGTAAGGGTCCCAGGCCTCCTGGAACAGCTGGGAACCTGCTTTCTAAGTTCACAGATGTCTTCTGGATTCACCCCAAATTGGGGTGAAGTGTGGCTGCTGGGAAGGCACCACCACCACCCCCAAGCACCGTGGCACAGTGTGGCTGCGGTTGTCTGGGGCTATTCCTTCTCTTTTCCTCCTGCTTGCCTTGATGAAGCGTTAAGGCTCGCAGAAGCATCCTCCACTCCTACAAGGTTTCTGAGCAGGTTAACAAGGCCATCACTTATAACCTGACATTATTAATAATGTCTCAGGCACCAAGCAGGGGCCTGAAAAATAGCACTGAAAGAGGGATCAAGTAGCTCGGACGTTATAAATAAACAAGAGAAAACAAGACAGAGCATCGGCAGAGTCTGAACGTGCTTCCACTCAGCTGTGCTACGGAAACATCACAGATGGGAGATGCTGGAGACAGAAAATAAAAGCAGGCCCTTTGCACAGATGTAACCAAACGAAGGCTTGTCCAGCAATTTAAGTAAATTCAGGAAGAGATTTTTGCTTTTTCAGCTTCAGAACAGTCGATCTTTAATATCTGTGTCAGAGACCCGCACCTGGAGTTCGGGTTGCGGTGGGAACCTGGAGCGCTGTGGCTGCAGCACCCGGCGCTCTGTGCTGCCCTGGTGGGACACCCGCACTGCCCCCAGCCAGGCGCTGCCTCCCAGCGGTGTGGCGGGAGGTAAATCAGCCTGTAATTTGCTTTCAGTAGTGTAAAGAAAAAAATCACTTTGCCTGAAGTGTATGCATCTTTCTTAAGGGTGTACCCAGATTTTAATTATCTAAATGTAAATACTTAACGAATTTTACTTAGAGTAATGAGCTAAAGTGCACACTACATAAATGAGATGTTCTAATTAATCATGTATGAACTACTGGTTTAAAGAAAAGCTATGTGAATTCTGCGAATGTTGGGCTATTGCCAAATTGCTAATCAGCATTTGCATTCATAGATGGCTTCACTTAATAAGTTGTGAGACGTTCAGCAAATGTTATAGGAAATTATGAGTTTTTAGATGCATAAACTTTTCACTTTTAACTCTTTCTCTCACACCAGCTATTGAAATGCAGGAGAATTGCTGAACACGTACTTGTAAGACAGATCATAGAATGATAGAATGGCTTGGGTTGCAAGGGACCTTAAAGATCATAGAGCTCCAACCCTCCTGTCATGGGCAGGTTTGCCAACCACTAGAGATTGTAATGCTATTTTTAACCTTGGCTTTAGGAGAAAAAGCTGAGCTGGAATCAGGTTGATACCTAATGCAATAGTTTAATTGTACACTGGATGCACAGAGCGAAGTCCTTCAGCCTTGTTTGGAAGTGACTGCAGCTCTGCAGTGCACAAGGAGGGCTTCTTGTGCAACTGCTGTGTTGCCCCCCTTGGCCTCTGAGGAGTGCCGCTGGGGCTGAGTGCAGTTTGCCCTTGGCCTGGTCCCCACTGCGCTCCAACTCTGTGCCAGCAAACCTGGGGCTGCGCTGCCACACTCCAGGCAGGCAGCAGGCCCAGGGTTTGTTTTCGAAAGAGATAAAGGAGATATAAATCAGCATAGTTTGTGGCAGCTTGCAGCCTGCGTGGGGGGAAGCTGGGATGCCAGCATGACAGCCACTTGGTCACGCAGAGGCTCAGATCAGCAGAGCCTAGTGATGATGCAGCCTGCAGAAGTTTATATCATCGTGTCCTTTCGCCCGCATAGTCTGGGGCTAGTGATGGATGGCTGCTACAGCCTCCCCTCCCCAGCGCCTGGCTGCGCTGTGAGGCCAGGCTGGGCACAGCCGTGCTGTGACGCCATGTGCGGGAGGGGGCTGCACGGGACTGCTCCAGCGGGTCTAAATTCCCGACCTTCTGCAGGGAGTTAAACCCTCCTGTGCTGCCTGCGTGCATTCAGCACACCCCTGGAAGTGCTGGCTGCCGACAGATTCTGCTCATGCATCTGAGCATGTGCTGGCACTGCTCACAGCGTCCTGCCCCCAACCACTTACTGAAGGATCAGCCTTCCAGATCCCACTCCCCATCGACTGGCTGGGCACTGGTCGCTTCATGAATGGGAAGGGATAAGAGCAAGGAGGAACCACGCCAGTGCTGGCTGCTGCCAGCTGCATGCAATCTGCTCCCATGGCTGTGTGTGGGGATGGCGCTGCGTGAGGCTTCGCATGCTTGTTGGGTGGCACAAAGCAATTTCTAAGCCTCTCCTTCCTTCCTTTGCAGGCATGTAATGAATTTACCACACATGTGATGAACCTGCTCAGAGAACAGAGCCGAACGCGTCCCATTTCTCCTAAGGAGATTGAAAGGATGGTGGGCATCATTCATCGAAAATTCAGTTCCATTCAGATGCAGCTGAAGCAAAGTACTTGTGAAGCAGTCATGATTTTAAGGTCGAGGTTCCTTGATGCCAGGTAAGGCTGAGATGACTGCCCCGGCTTTTCTGGGATGGAGGGGCTGCTGCTGGCAGTGTTTGTGCTGAGCACTGTTCCATCACTGCGGTTAATTTAAATGGCTGCAGGTACCAGCATTTCCCAGCATAGGGCCGTAACCGGTCCCACAACACAACCAGGTTACCCAGGAGCAACATGTCACAGCCTGAGGCTGGCTCTGAGTTAGCAGCTGCCTGCACCTGCGGTAAGATAGGTGTTGATAATTCCAAAGACCGGATCTGCTGGCCCCTGTCCCAACAAGCTGTTATGTAAGTAGGGTAGGTGGTGGCGAAAGAGGGGCTAACAGCCTGATTTGCTGGGGTACCCCAAGAAGGTGGGATGCTGCCCCAGCACTGTCCCTGCCACAGGAGCCTGGCAGCTGGCTGAGCCCGCAGTACAGGAAGAGCCCATGTGGAGCCTGCAGTTATCAGCCAGTGCCTGCTTCACACCTGAAAGCTGTGAGGAGCTAAACAAGAGCAAAATAATTTTATTAACAAGGAGGTCACTGGCAGGTGTGGCAAATTAGGATAATTACAAACAGTTGGAGGGAATGTCTGTGGAGAGCTCTAGTAACTGCAAAAGGTAAAGCTTGCAGATGCACATTTTAAAGTGATTTCTTTAAAAAGGAGGAAGGTAAATAAGGCAAAATGAGCGGAAGCACAGTAATGAGATAAATGCAGCTCTAGGGAGAGTCTGCCTGCTCCAGGATACGGCATCGTTAGCAGCACCGCGATACTCCTGGAAGAGAGCGCTGGGGATTGCTGCTAGGCTGCCTGCTGGCCTGCAGCACCGCCTGTGATTGCAACCAGCCTGGAGGGAAAGGAGCTCTGACAGAATGTCTACTGGAGATTCTGTGAGGAGCTCCCAGGGCGGCAAGCAGCATGTCCCAGCATGAAAGAAAACAGCTGTGCAGGTGCTGCTGCAGGGTCCTCAGGGTGGGCCGGCTGTGGCTGCACCTCAGGGAGTGCCTCAGCACTGCAGCCTGCGCTGCCCTCAGCAGTGTGTGCGGGCTAGTTGGCTCCCTGAGTGCTGGATGGGGATGTGGCATGCAGGCAGCCCTGCTGTGCTCACCCCAGTAGCCCCGTGTGGGAGCCCTGGCTGAACGGGGGAAGGGAAGGGGCTCGGTGATGCTGTTGTCAGCAGTGGAGATACAGCTGTGGAGCAGGCAGCGTGCTCTTTTGGGCTGAGGCAGGCGCTGGCTGACTCCAAGTCTGCTCTTGGCTCATTTCCTGCTCTGCTGCCCCAGGTCTCAGCCTGTGTTGTGTGGGAGTTGTCTGTGTGTCCCTGGGAGGAGCCCCGTGCAGGCTGGGTGAGGTTGGAGGCAGCGCTCAGACCCCGGCAGCCCTCAGCGCGGTGATGGTAGAGCTGGGGGTGTGGAGGCGGCTGCGTGCTGCCCTGCTGGAGCTCTGTTGGTGTTGGAACAGCCGTTGTTTTCTTTTCTCATTTCAGAAGGAAAAGACGCAATTTCAGTAAACAAGCCACAGAAATATTGAATGAGTATTTTTACTCCCACCTCAGTAACCCTTACCCCAGTGAAGAAGCCAAAGAAGAGCTGGCAAAGAAGTGCAGCATCACGGTATCGCAGGTAGGCAGCAGGGGGAGCGCGGCCCCATTCCCCCACCGCTCTCTGGCCGAGCTGCCCCAGCTCAGGATGGGCTTCCGCAGGGGCTGCGCGTGCAGGCAGTCCGTGCCCCGTGCTCTGTCCTGATCCTTTTGGCTCTCTCACTGACTGTGGGTGGATTTGGGGCTCGGGGTCTGGCTGAACGCTGCAGCCTGGCGTCGTGCAGCAGGCAGCTAGGCTGGTTGGGCTGAGCTGTCTGCGTGCGGTGGTGGAAATAAAATTAAAGATGTGGAAATGGCAACGTCCTGCTTGACGTCAGTTTTCTCTGTGCGGTCTGGGCTCTTCCTAACTGAGCCTTATTGTCTGTTATGAATTTAGTTTCAAAACTTTCTGTTATTTCAGGGAAACTCAGGTTATTGACAAACGTATAATCTATCTCTATAGATCAGAATTTCTTTGATTAGTTGACATCTATGCAGCATCTCAATATTACTGAAGTGACATGAGTGCTTTCTTTGTAGCAAAAACGAATCAGGAAGGTTGATCCTTTTATCTTGTGTAACAGATGTTACTGTAAAGTTAATGCAAGAAAAACAGTATCTCTCTAATTAGAAGGGCTTAATTCCATTGGCTGGGACTGTTTTCTGAACAGGCCAAAACACGTGTACAGCTCTGAGCTGGGTCGTCACAGAAACATTCAGGCTGATGGCACCAATACATCAAACTTTCATTCACTGTTTCCTTCACCACTTTAAAAAGCAAAATAACATGTTGCATTTCTTGTGGCCTGTATGCTTGACAGAAAGCCAAAATAATCCCACATCAAATCTGGCACACACAGCTTGGGAAAGGTTGCTCTTGGGTGGTAGAAGAGAAAGTTCACGGCAGTGTCCCTGTCCTCCAGCTGTCCCATTGCAGGGCTGTATGCCATCTCCTCCCAGCTCCGTCAGCTCTGCTTATCAATATTTCAGGTCCTTTAGAGGAACAACGCCTGCGGCGAGTGTGTTAACTATTAATGATTGCAGGCTTTGGTATTGGCATTATTAGCAGCGCAACCTTTAGCTTTATAATTAAGACTTGAGTTGAGATTTACTTTATAAGTATCCATTGAATCCATGAAAAATTCAGGCTCTTTACTGAAGACTTTCAGATGAAATCTTCTGTGAGAAAGGCCACTCAGGTCCCCAAAATCTGATCTTACTTAATTAACTTTGTGCCATCAGAAGTACAAACTCTAACACAACTGTCCTCTGCTGTGAAAGAGGCTCGTGAGATGCTCGTGCCATGCTTGCTTCCCAGCACGCAGCATGTCCTGTGCTCCTGCCGGGTGGGAAGCTTGTGTGACCAGTGAAGGTAAGGGGTGCAAGTGGGAACGGTTTCTCTTGGTCCTCTTACAACTGGCTGTGGTGATGTGCAGGAGTTTTGGTTTTTCCTCTTGGAGAATGCTCAATGAGAGAAGGAAGTAGATGTTGCTCTGTTGAGCCTGCTACAGGGCAGAAAATGGTATTTGTGGCCCAAAGGGCCCCCTTTGGGAGGCTCGGCACAGAACTTGCTTGCTCTTAAGTTTTTCCTTTGTCACTGCTAGCATCACACGAGTAACTGCAGCCCAGCAGGCAGCTATGGGCAGCTGTGCCAGCCCACAGGTATCACTGCAACTCTCCCAATGACTGGAGCCAGCCAAACAGTTGCAGAGCACAGGAGGACCTGTGCAGCTTGGTCCACAGACTGGTCTCATTGCTGGTTTCAGTCATTTTGGCATAATACAGCTTATTGCAGTTCCTCCAGTAAGTGGTGTTTGAAAAATCCTCCCACAAGAGCCAAAGTGGCTTGCTGTGTAGATAGGAGAGCCAACGTCATCAACATGAAGTTGGACAACACAGAGATCGGCTCTGCTGGCACAGTGTAATCAGGGAAAACACACAGACTGTGCTGGAGAGCACAGCAGAGCTGCTGAAGAGATGTTTTGTGTCCAGCCAGGAGCTGGAGAGCTGTGCCTGGCAGAGGAGGAGTTAGTGATCCTGGAGAGTGGGCAGATAAAAAGCTAGACCTAGATAAGGCTGAGGAGGCTGAAGGAAATGAGATGGAGCATTTGAGAAGACATAAGTGATCGCTTCTAGTGCTAATAGATCTGATTGCTTTCTTAATTGGCTGTTTGATAAGATTTAATGTATATGTTGTAGAATGAAATAAAAGGCAGGCAGATGGTCCAAAAGAGTAGGAGCAGCAGTCATCCTGTAATGTGAATATAGGTTTGCCTCTTTAATATTTGATACGAGCGTGAATTAGTCGTTCCCTGAATCCATTAGGAAGCCTGGGTGAATGATGGGAGTAGCTGCATTGCCTGCTTTATACCATTCTGCACATCCTGAGCTTTGAAGGGCAACATTTCCCAACCTAAGAGTAAGGACAGCATTAAACCACAAAGCTCAGCATCTGCCAGAGATGCAAATCTGGGGCAGTGGCTGAAGCAAGGGGTGTGTGAACGGCTGAAGAAGTCTCTGATGATGGGAAGGCCAGAACACTGGGCAGTGTACCACCTAATGTGAGAGAAGCCTGCAGTGAGAGGGGGTGCCTCCGATCAGCTGGTTACTTGCATTCCTGATAGATCTCCTTTCACCACTAGAAAATGTGAATGCTGTGGTTATCCTGCTCTTTGATTTTTCCAGGGCGTTTCCAAAGGCCGTATGGCAGGGCTGCAGGATTAGTTGATATTTACTAGGTCAAACTGGGCTGAAGTTGTCTTTCTTTGTACTGAAAAATGTATATATTTTTAAGGCCATCTAGCAGAAAAGCTCCAAGCGTGCACTGTAAATTAGCACTGTGCACGCTGCCCTGGTGCTTGGCAGCAAAAGTCAGAGGATGCAATCCAGAAATCAGGCGTAAATTGAGCAGTCATTTAAAATACTGGCAGGAGTAGCATCACCTGGGATGAGCGATGGCATCCAAGCGAGTGACTGAGCTACACCTTTCACAGGGTTTTTATGAAAAATCTCTAAGCAGATCTGTTTCCAGTCCTGACCAGGAGTCCCTCTGACGTTGCCTTGCCTGGCACTGTGCCCGAGCTGCCTCCTTGGCTGCAGAGGCCCCGGAGGACAAAGAGCTGGGAAGTGAGAAGGGGGGAAAAAGCTAACTGTTGGCTTTGGAATCCTGGAGGTTTCTGTTTGTGTTTGAAGAAACTTGGTCCTTTTTCTATCTGAGCTGGGCTTCCCATGCAGTCTCTCCTAACAGTGATCCAGTACTAACTTGTACTGTCAGCGGCTGGGGAATGCTGGGGGCAGGTTCATGGCAGAATATTTTCTCCCTCAAACAATTAGTGAGAATTTTGGATCAGCCTCCCCCCCGATTAAGCAGCTGACTGGAAACCTTGCTGCTAAGACACTTCACTGATCTGTGAAGAAACTTGTCTCCTGGAATCATTTAGTTGGGGATGGGAGATAGATGGTTTTAGTTTTGGTCCTGGTGTTTAAAGTACTGTGTAGAGAAGGTGTTTCAAGAAAAGCATAAAGACAAACTATTTATTAAGATGAACACCTCATGCAATTTCATTTTAAGAGTATGGAAAAGGTAATTCTAGGGAAAAAAATGTCCTTAACAGAACATTGTTGGCTGTAATTTAGAACCACCCGATCAGCACGTGTTTGTGGGAGATAAACTGTGTCATCTGTTCTCTCCGTGCTGTGGCTGCGAGGCTGATGTTTTATACTTTTGCAGATGAGTCTCTTTCAGGGTGTCATGAACAACTATCAGTCTATCATATGAGCTATAGAAAGGGCATAGTTGCTGCTGAAAGCATGTCAGTGGATTACGGCAATAAAATTTTTCACTGCTTCAAACTGAAGAAGAATACGGTTGACAAGAGAGTGTATTTAAAATCTTTTTTAAAGAATGCAAAAGCTGATTTTCAGCATCTCTCCAAGCCCCACTTCTTCTGCTCTGTTTGTTTTGGTAAGCACATTGACATGGAGAGCTGCAGATTTATAGGCTCTTATCCTTGACTTCATTTGGGAAGCGAGAAAAAAAAGATGTGAGCTTAAATAAATAGCCTGTAGATGTAAAATTGTTAGCTTTAGAACATGTACCATAATCGTACTGTGCTTATTTTCAGGTTTTTTTTCTGTTTTGTGTCATTTGGTTAGGTACAGAATATAAACAGTGCTACAAACCCTTGGAAAGACTATGGAAAAATTTCTGTGTCCATAAATATTTAGTTTACTCATTTCAACAGCGATGTTCTTGTGTCAGCTGGTTCTCTGCAGAACGAGGCCTGATTTATCCCAAGAACACAGCCGGTGCAGAGACAAAAGGCAGGCACGTCCCATCCCAAATCCCACACTAGGCATCAGGACCATTTAAGTAATAATTTATTGTCTTTTCATTAAACATTGCAATTAATGTGATAAATAAGTACAGTGGTATTTTTTGAAATGTAAGATACAATTAAGCCCAAGTAATAAACTGACCTTCAATGATCCGGAGTAGAAAGATGGTTGATTTTTTTTTTTTTAATTTTTTTAATTTTTTTTTTATTTTTAATGTGAACATATGGATAGTTTGTTTAAATGAGAAGTGTGTCACGAAGCAGCTCACAACTTCCATTTTTAGGGTGAGCCTGCAGTGCTGAGAAGAGCCGGGGCACAGTGGATGAGGAGCAGGGCACGGCAGCCCCTCCAGGTGCCCTGGGCAGCCTGGTGACCACAGTCACACTGGGTGTGGGGGGAGGGAGGGCTGCAGGGGGCCAGCGGGGCTTCGTGGCGATGTGGTTCATCCTGCCCCAGTCCTGCCGCCCGCGCTGGCCCTGCAGTGGAGGATGTGAGGCGCGGGAATGCTGAGCCCTGCGGCCGGGAAGGAGGGGGTGCTGGGCTGTGACGTCCATCCTGGGGAGGCTCTGTCCAGGCCTGGGTGTGCAGTGTGTGCTTTGGTCTCAGAAATAGTTCAACATTTCTGGATGTTCATTTAGATGCGGTATGTGGGTTAAACATAACGTACGATTGCTGCTCCTCTCATTGCTTCCAATTAAACCTTGCTTGTTAGTTTAACCTCTAGGTAATCCCATCAAACAATTGATGTCAAGGAAACACTGCCCACAGTGGCTCTGGATGAGTGGCCATTAATTTTAATTGCCTTGATATTAAAGATTAAGAAGTATTGGGACTAGCAGAATGGAAACGATCTGATGTCAAGCAAATCCACTCGATGAGGCTTCCCCAGGCTGCTGGTGATATTAAAATTTTACTGTGAGAATTAAATAAACCTTTATTAGTGATGGCTGTTGTTTGATTGGTCCATGGGTGTGCATAAACAGAGGGATCTCGTGCACATCCGTGGACAATAGTTGATGTACAGAGATTCCTCAATTATGAAACTGTTAATAAAGCATAATCTGATTGTCCACAATAATTATTTGCTAGGTTTCATTAATGCATTATTGCTTTTCTGACTGACAAGATAAATATTAAGTGTAATACACAGAATACAGTACAGTAGATGCAGTACTATTTAGGGAAGGGAATGTATATGGTGGGCATCCTGAATTACAGTTAAAAGCTGGGTGCTTTTCATTAATTGTGTTAAAAGCTGGAGCTACCTAAAGCACAGATCCTGTGGGCTTTGCTGGGTGCTGCGGTGCACTCCTGGGCTTTCAGAGGAGCTGCAGAGCACTGTGGTGCTTGTGGGGTATGGGTGCAGCCAAGTGTCACCATGTGCCATGCAGTGTGAGCTTTGGTCCCTCGCTGCAGGGCACAACTAATTACCACTTGTGTTATTTCCAGTCCCCTCCCCTCTACCTCTGTCTCATTACAGATGCTTTTTTGTCTGGGCAGCTTTGGCTGTTGCCTGTGTTACGAACTGAGGCTGTTGTTTAGCTTTGTTGTAGTGCTGAACTTAAACAAAGGCGCTGAGAAACCACTGCAGGATCTTTTCTGAGCTGCTCCAGCCGTGACCTCTGCACGGGTTAATGGCCAGCGCCCTGCCAGCCACTCTGGTCTCAGTACAGTATCTTCAGAGAGAGATGACAAAGTGACTTTTCAGCCATTATTGATTTATATGATTCCTTTCATTTCCAGCCGACCAAACACAGCTCTAGGTGCGGGCTGCCAAGGTTGTTCTGGCCCCCAAATAAAGAACAATGTGAAGCTGGGGCAGTTTGCTCTGGCTCAGCCAGCAGGCGCTTCGGTCCGTGCGGCAGCTCTGCGGTTTTGCACTGCCCTCATGGATGGATGGCGATACTGACGAGAGACAGCAAGCTCCAGGATACGTGTTGGGCATCAGTTTGCCAGTGGACAAGCAGAACCAGATCGGACTCAAACCCATACTCATATTTGACTGATCCATGATTGTTGCAGGGCTCTTGCTGGGGTTGAGGTGCTGGGGTCAACTGGATCCAGCACAGCGCTTCGAGTTGCTTTGTTGAGTCAGACGCTTTGTGTCCTTCATCTGCCCCTCCTCCTTCAACGCAGGTCTCCAACTGGTTTGGCAATAAGAGAATCAGGTACAAGAAGAACATTGGGAAGTTCCAGGAAGAAGCCAATCTTTACGCAGCGAAGACGGCTGTGACTGCAGCGCACGCCGTGGCCGCGGCCGTCCAGAACAACCAGACCAACTCCCCCACCACGCCAAACTCTGGTGCGTACCCACGCGTGTTGGGGCAGCCTGCAGTGAGCTCGGCAGGGCTGAGCAGCTCCCTGGCAGCACTGCCTGGGGAGTGGGGTCGGCCTCGTGGGCTGCAGGGACTGAGCTGCAGCGCCCACCCCGGGTCTGCCTCGCTCTCACTGCTGGCAGCATCTTCACTTCTGTCAATACTTTAAGTGCTTTCTGATTCCATGAAAGTAACAGAAAATAAAGGGAGGCAGAACTCTCAAGCCTGTGTTTGTAGAACTGCTGTATTTATTGTCAAGATAAGAACATAAGAACAAAACACAGGGATATTTTAGTGTGCGCTAATTAAAATTTGTACTTTGGGTTGCTTGACAAGAGGTTGATATTATATATAAAAATCTAGGGACACAGCTTTTATTCCAGTCTAACCACATGTTCTTCTATAGTGTTTAACAACTGCCTCGCTAGTGCGCTGTTGACATTTTGCAAATGTAAGCATTAAGTTAGTGGAGGGAGCATCTAAAGAGGGAATCGGTTTGGGGCTCCGGAGGCAAGGGTTTCTGCAAAGTTTGGCACTATTTACAGTGAAGTTTTGCCACAGCAGTTGTAGGCAACTTTTTAAGAATGTAAAGATCCACGGGGAAAAAAAAACACCTTTAATCAAAGGAAAGTAAGAGAAAGGTTCCTCCTCTGCTGATAGTAGATCAGCTAATTAGAAATTAGCAGGCATTTCTGTTTGAAGGAAGTATTAAACACAGGTTCAAAATCTGTTTTTTAGAGTGTTGAGCAATAGCGTTTGAGGATGAGGCGATCCACCGGGGAAGGCAGCTGGCACTGACGTGTGCTGTGTGTGCAGTGCTCTCCAGCAGTAAGGCGCCCCGGGCTCTGCTGGGTGTCCCTGCTGCCCCGGCGTGGTTTTGCTGCGCGCCGCTCAGCGCCGGGGGAGAAGCAGTGCAGGTCCCCACGCTGCACGGGCTCCTGCCGGGCCCTGCTGTGGGTCAGGAGCGTGGTTTCTGTTGGGCATTGCCTTTCCTTCTTGTTTCCTTTCTTCTTCTCCTTCCCCTGCCCTGAGGTCTTTGGGGTTATATATTTGTAGCTCTCTGTTATTCAGCTACTTAACTCTTTCCTTTCCAGGTTCTTCTGGTTCTTTTAACCTCCCAAATTCTGGGGACATGTTCATGAACATGCAGAGTCTGAATGGGGATTCTTACCAGGGGTCCCAAGTCGGAGCCAATGTGCAGTCACAGGTAGGAGAAATGCCCCACAGTAGGGCCTTTCTAGCAGGGTAGGGTTTGGGCTAAAAATTCCACCTTACTCTGGCTCTATTAAATGGTCTGTGCCTCGCTGCAGAGTGGAGGCTGCATATTTCTGAACGTGACCTACTCTTACCCCGGCATTGAATTTCACAAATACGAAGGAAAGAGTGATTTTTTCTGATTGAAACTTGAAGCTTTGTGAATGCATTCGGCTCTGGCTTGAGCTCATGGAATGGGATTGGGTGCATCTGACTTCCATGGACGCTGTAAATACAGTGAATTTTCTTTTTTCCTTTTCTTTTTTCTTTTTTTTCCCCCTTCTTTTTTTTTTTCTTTTTTTTTTCCCTTAATGTCTTTGTTTCATTTATTAGACAAACCTTTATTTGTGTATTTGTTTGAATGTCAGAACACATCTAACTGAGCTATTAAAGTACAAGTTATTCTCAGTCCCTTTTCCAGTCCTTTCACACAGGGCTTTATGTGTTCCATAATCTTTTCCCATACATGCAAGTACATCCAAACATATGAATATGCACAGCGCTCTGCTGCAGACACTTAAGAAGGACCTGCGGGATGCACTGCTGTGAGGAAGTTATTGTTTGGCTGGTGTGAGAAGCAGAGATGTATGGCTTTTAACATGCAGGGATTTGTTGAAATTCTGCCAGTCATTCTTGATTGATAAATTTGTCTTTCATAGAAGACGCTAAAGCCTTTTGGCTCACATAATTCAAAATGTTGCCTATTGTAAGTGATGATGTTTTAATAGATTTGGAATGATGAATTTTGTTTCCTCTTACTTTAAGGTGGATACCCTGCGTCATGTTATCAATCAGACGGGAGGATACAATGATGGCTTGGGAGGAAATTCACTGTACAGTCCACATAATTTAAATGTGAGTACCCAGGGGAAGAGTAGTTTGGAGAGCCATAAGCACGGTGTTGGGTAAATGCAGTCATTAACGCATGTATTAATTTCTCTTGCGATAGCATATTTTAACATTGCATCATTGGAGATGAACTGCAAAATGGCCCTTGATATGGCTCTGAGTCTTGGTCATGTAGGAAGAGAGAAAATTCTTAGAGCCATTACTATAAACAATTCAAATTTTTATATTTTTCAGCCTTACGAGTTAAAAAGTAATAGCCTTGGAGAGAAGGCTCTCGTTCTTTGCAGAGATGGTCAGATAACCGTGCTTGTATTCGTCACTGCTGCAATCAGGCATCAGGACTGCTCTTTTGACATACTTTTAGCCATTTCAAGGGTGCACATTTTTCCTGTGTTTGAGAAGTAATTTTGGCCTTGTTACTCGAACGAGAGTAGTAAGTCTGGCAAAGAGGTGCTAGTGAATTGAGAGACGTTAGACCGGGTTATGCTGGGTGCTGTCAGTCCCAGCCCTCGCTGTGGCTGCTGGCATCGGTTGGCGCTCCGGCCCTGCAGTGCCGCATGCAGCACCAGGATAGCTGAAGGCCGGGGGCTGTTCTGCTGCACGAGAGCCCGGGATGGAACACCTCCCAGGGCAGCAGGCTCTGCGCTGAAGGCTCCGCTGCAAATTGTGTTCAGCTCTCGTATTCAACTTCCTCTTCTCATTTGCCGCTTTAGAAATGAATGCTTCGTATTTGCTCACCAGGCGGCCTTCATCTGTTTGCCTTTTTATTCACAAAGTTTAAAATGACCGCGGAGGGAGTGCTGTCCAGGCTGTGCGTCTCCCACCCAGGGCAGCTCTGTGCCCGCCGCCCGCTGCTGTACGGTGCTGCAGCCCAGGGCGGTGTGCGGAGCATCTCTGGGAAAGGCTCAGCCACGGGGATGTGAGCTTTTCCTCTTTGAGGGTTTCCACTTGCCACGAGAGTAAATATTAATGATTTAAAATGTGATGGAAGATGTTCAATTGTAAAGGGAAAAAAGTACCATTAAATACTCAAATCTTTTACATTTGAAATGTCAAATCTTTCTTTTTGGGTTTATAAATAACTCATAATAACCCACAACAAACCATATAAAAAGCCTTTTAGTTGCATTTCTCCTTTTTCATTTAAGTGTTTTGAAATGCTTCAGAGAATTTGCGATATCCTTATCAACATGATAAAATATGAAACTGTGATTGCCTGCAGCATTTTACAGACATGAATTCCATCTTCACTGATGAGGCCTGATAAGGCGCTGTTGTATAATACAGTGCATAATCTCAAACCACCAGAGTAAGGATTAATTTATTTGAAAAAAAGAATGCTTGCTGACAACCTCTCCTCCAGCTGCCAAGCTGAGTAAAAATATTGTACATTTGTTGTTTATAAATTTGGATAAAAGAGGAATGATGTTTACTTCAGATGGAATATCTTTAGACTCATATCTGCACAAGAGTTTTTCTTTCTCTAAGTAGATTTTCATATCCTTAAAAAATAAAAATAAAAAGCAGAGGTGCCTCCGCACGCTTTGTGCATTGCCAGCCCGCGTCTGAGCAGCTGAGCATCTTAAGCCACGTGGTGAGGCTTCAGCCTTAATGCGATTGCAGGTCGGTATTGCCATTAATTTTACTTAAGGGAGCACAAACTCAAACCTTAGAATTTGTCACGATAAGGGCTTCTCTGTTTGCTGTTTTTCATCCACGCAGCAGACAATTACCAGGCGGTGCCGAGCGGTGCTGCAGGGCGGTCCGGGGCCGGCGTGAGCTCAGGGCAGCCCCTGGGCCCAGCCAGGCGGAGCGGCCCCGCGAAGGCGGCGGGGTGCCGGGGGGGCAGCTGCCCCGTCACTTCCACTCAGCCTCCCCCCACTCACGAGCACCGTGCCGCCCTCCTCCTGGCTGACACCAAAATACGTAGCGACAAGCTGTCTGCCACAGCAGAAATCTGATCAGACGTTGATTCCAGCAATTGCCTCTATGGGCCGAGACATAAGGCAAATTCGTTTCTGAGCACTGCTACTGCTGATGCAGGTCTGATGCGGGGAGGGCCGGCGGCGAGCAGAGCACGGAGCGGCGGCTCATTGGGGCTGCGCTTCGGGTAATTGGCAGAGGGATCCAGGCCCCTTCCTGCCCCTGCCTGCGCTGCTCCCTGGGCTCAGATGGACCCAGATTCCAGCGTAGTGAAAGGCAACTCCCAGCTCTGGAGCTGAGAGCAGGGATGCGTTAAGTACTGCTGCCCCAGAGCCATTTTCCCAGGAAAAATAACCTGGAACATCGGCTGAAGGGGTGCTCTTCATTAAGAGTGAGCATGGGGATGCAGAAATCCCAGCGTTGCTGTTGTGGTCAGCACCTGGCTGCAGGACGCTTCTCTCATCAACGCGCCTCACACACAGCACGTGTGGTTTTCTCCTCACAAATTCTGCAACCAGGGGGAGTTTAGGATAAGCTCTTTCCCAGAGCATCCCCCCCATCTCTGGCCTTGCCACTTTGTTACTTTCAGTGAACTATATAATTAATATGCATAATTGCATCAATTGAATTGTTTTTCCCTTTTCAGGCTAATGGAGGCTGGCAGGATGCAACTACTCCATCTTCTGTGACTTCCCCTACAGAAGGGCCGGGAAGTGTGCACTCTGATACCTCTAACTAATCTCCTAGCAACACTTTTTCCCTGAGCTGAGATGCCTTGATCAGCGCATTCAGAGTCGCAGGAGAAAAAGGAAAGAATTTTTTTGTAGCCAACCACCTACAGCTTTACTGTAAAACCTTGTCTTACTAGAAAACTTGGTAAATCTGTTTTTTAAAGGTATCATAATCATTTGTATTTATACTTAAAACACACAGTGTTAAAAAGCACTTTATCCAATTGGGCCAAGATTTAGCATTGTTTATAGCCCTGTAACTATTTTATCATAATTTATTATCGGCGATTTTAACAGTGTCGGTCTAACAGTTGCCAATTGCTTGGCCTTAAGGGTAAAAGTACAGAACAAGCTTAACCTCAATAGCAAGAACGGGCACAAAGGAACACCTCACCTGAATCGTAACTGCGTGCGTATTTTCGCGGAAGGTCAAAATGAGTTGCAGACTTGGATTGTGTTTAACCTTTTCATCTCTCTTATAGAGTTGGAATAAAGAGATCTGTTTGGTTATTTCAGTTAACAACGGTTGTGTTTAAGAATCCTTATTCGTCACATTTTTGTTGTGATCTATTGCTTTATAAGTTAGGTTGGATACCAGGAGCATCTTTCCTTGCTAACCGCCGGGACCCCCCGCCTGCTCTCTGTATTTCGGCTACGGACTCAGAGTGTTCTTAAGAGGTGAAGATATTGCTGCTTCTTTCAGTGAGCCACCAGCTGGGTTTTACAGTGTGAGTAGGTGCTGTGCGGCTGCCGAGATTGGTTACTTCTTCTGGGCAGCCAAACAAACAAAAAACAGAAAGGAAAAGCGAAGGAAAAAGCACCATTATATGGATTGTTGTACATAGTGTAGCAAAAGAGTATTTATACATCTCACCAATCAAAACACAGCTTTATTACCTCATGCGAACTCATACGAACCAATAGACTTTCAACATGTTCTGTAGCTTAGAGTGCTCACTTACTACCTCTGAACGATACTCACGCTGTAGTTTGTCTCTTTCTTATCTTTTTGCATCTTGTAACTAACTCTTTGTTTCCCTCATGAATTGTAATGTACATTGTAATCTTTTAAAAGAATCAGGGTTGCGTTTGCAACTTTTAAAAGAGCTGAAGTGGAAACATTGGGTCTTAGGTTTAACAGAACAGTGAAACTGTTGTAAATACTGAGAAACATTTTGAATGTTCTTCATCTTGTTACTAATCCACGCAAAAAATACAACTAATTGTAATGCATACAGACTTCAGTATCAGTACTGTATATTCACCCTGTGTAACAGGGGGCCCTTTCTTTCTCTCTTTTGTATTGTATGCGATTCTGAAACTGATTGAGTCATGAAAATAATTTGTGGCAGTGATTCTAATGTATTAAAACGTTTCGTGTTACTTTCTAACTGGATTACACCCTGGATTGAGAAGTCTTCCTCGTGGTAGTTATATGTAGTTTCAAACATGAATAAACTTTTTGCTTTCATGATCAAATTTTGATGTAATTTCTTCCAGCTCAGTTTAAGTCAGGCCTAAGCAGAGTGAAGTGCGGAGGTGCAGGAGTTCAGCTCTCGGCTCAGGACGGGCAGAGCGGCGCTCAGGAGGAGCACTGGCAGCGAGCCGTGCTGGGGCTCAGAGCCCCGAGCTCCACCTGCGTGCTGTGCTGTGTGGGAGCGGGGAGCAGAGAGGGGCTGCGGAGAGGGGCAGTGCTGGAGATGCACTGAAAGACCGCCATCGCATTCACTCTTAATTACCGCTTTATGTAGCATTGACTTTGAAACTACAACCTCAGCTCGAAGTGTAATATGATTATAAAAATATTTTTCTTTATTAAAAAAACTTTTTTGGAAGGGCATATATATATAAATGCTAATTTTAAGTCTTTTTAATAAAGTAAAGGTCAATAACAGGTAATAGCCTATTTACCATATCTCAAGGAAATTGACTCACAGGAAATCAAATTAACGTTAATCACTTGCGGCAAATGGTCTCTGATAGATAGAACTCCTTACTCCTTTGGTAGCAGCAGCAGGAGGGCTGCCCGTCCCCGCTGCGCTCCTCGTGCTTCCTCCCCAGCAGCTGCTGCAGACTTTAGGTGTTCTTTTGGTGGTGAAATGATTATTTGCATGATTTGGTTGGCTTGTGGGTCAGCTTTTCTTGTCAACAGTTCTTGGACTGGGTTATTCTGTGAAGTCCCTTCGCTCACCCTCTCTCCCCCCAGTGCCACACTCGCCTCCCTCTGTGTCCCATGAGCCCCTCTTGCTCTTCTGCCTTTGTTTGCTGAGCGCACACGTCTTCTCGTTCAGTTTTAGAACTGAATGTCGCTTCTTTCACTACAGGTGGTGCATTTAGATCAACATGTAAATAGCTAGAGGCACTGCACAGCTTCACTGCCAGTGATGAAAGAGGGCTGAGCGGGGACTGTGGACTTCTGGAGACTTCTGCGTGTGGATGATGCACGACAGAGCGCCCTGTGCTTGCTGCTGGAGCTCCCTGAGCCCACACGCTCTTGGTTTATGCTCCAGCTCAATGGAAACAGTGTTTTAAATGTAAAGTGTGTCAGTGGAGGCAGAGGCAACATAATGAACACGCAGACGTCCCTCATCTTGATCACATCTCCGCTGGCCACAGGCAAGGACCTGTCATGCACAGAGGAGGTTCATAGGAAGGCCATCAACAACCTTTGGGCCACGCTCACGTGCCCCGCGCCTGCTGGGCATCATTAGCGTGCTGCTTTACAGCATTAAGGCTCTGGGTCCCTCTGAATTACAAGTGCAATTTGGCCTTTCCTTGCCTTGGATAACAGCCACATGGTTACGTGGCCAATAATAAACATTGTATCCTTGAGGCTTGATTACACATCGGAGAGGTTTACTGCCAGTACCAGTGTTGGGATCAGCGCCGTGTTCTGCCCAGCAGAGACGCTCGGTGGGGCCGTCAGAGCCCTCCAGCAGCACTGCGAGCTGCTGGGCTGCGCAAGTGTCACCACAAGCTGTTGGTGTGCGAGCATCACCAGGAGCTGCAGGAGCCCTGTGCCGCTGGCTCGGAGGTGGCAGAGGGGCGCAGCCGCCATCCCGTGGCCCTGGCCGTCCTTCCATCTGCTCAGAGCACCAGTCGGGCTCACAGAACGCAGCGGCACTGGCCGGGCCTTGCAGCAGCTCCCGGCACCCCGGTCCCGGCCCTGTGCTCCTGTACAAGGCTGTGCCGGGCCCCATCCCCACTCCCACCCTACCCGCTCCGTGTGGGGCAGTGGCACAGGGCAGGACAGACGGCAGGCAGCGGATGGACGATCTGCCCCTGCGCTACAACGGCTCCCGGTGCCTCGGACGCAATGGAGGACGCTCTGTGCAGGACCAGAAGCGCTGAGGACACGGAGGCCCTCTGGCAGGGAGGAGCACAGAGCGATGGGACGGGGCAGCTCTGCCAAGGGCTCACCTTGTGCTGCTCGGGGCTGTGCCTTCTGCAAAGGCTGCACAGGAGTCGGATGCCAGATGCTGGTGCCAGTATCTGTGCCATGTATTTCCAATGTGATAAAAAAACCGAAGACATTTCCAGTTTGTGTTAATAAAATACATCTTTTTAAAGAATGGAATTCTTTGAAGATTGGCAAATTTTATTTTGTTTCATTAGCTTTAATGTCACTGCCATATGGACTGTGAAGAAAAGTGAACCATTAGATTGGAGGGACTGAGTTATCAGCGTGACACAGAAAGCGCTGATACAATTGTTAAGGATAAGCCCTGGGAGTGATTTATTGCATGCATTGTATTAGCCACAGAGGAGTTATGATATGCTCCCCATTCCTGTATCATATTAGGGTTTTATTAGTCTAATATGACATGGTAATATAATATACGATTAGAATTCCCATCCAGTCCCCTGGAGAGAACGACACGGGCTGAGCCCTACATCTCTGCCGGCATAACCCCACTCACCGAAAGTTCTGCTTCTGCAACAAATGCCAAAGATGAACTTCTCCTCCAGGTTCCCCCCGGGCTGCCCTCCCATGACTGCCAGAGCCCCAGCTCTGAATCGCGCTCTGTAGCACTGCCATCGCAGCGCTCTTTGCTTCCAGCAGCAGTGCGGAATGAGGGCGGGCACATCAGAGCGCTGCTAGGTGGTAACTCCCCAAATCTATATCAAAGCCCATTTGATCGTCTTCCTGTCACTGATATAACAAAAAGGATTAATTTGTTGGAGACTGCCAAAACCCTCATGTGGCAACAAATTTAAGAATCCTGTTTACAGGAGCTAATTAAAGCCAATTAATTTCATTCATATCTGCAGCCACTAATGTGGGTGCAGGAGCACTCTGGGGCACATGGGGCCGTGTCCTTGGGGGGCAGAGCCCTCATGCGGGTCCCTGGAAGTGCCCTGCCCGGAGTGTCCCCCTGCCTCTGCCTGCCCAGAGCCCAGAAGAGCTTTGGGCCACTCCTTGCAGTGCTGGGTCACCCATTAATGCCATCTATTGAGATAATAGAGGGCTGCGTTTTGGGTGGTAAAATTCAGCGTAAAGAGCACGCGCCATTAAACGCAGAAATCCAAAATTTTATTGCAATCTGCTGGATCTGAGCTGACGCCAATTAAACAAAAAAGATATCATTTATAAAAAGGCAGAGTTCAAGTTGTATTAAATATGAAATGCAATTTTCTGCTGGTTGTGATTTATTACTGGTGGTACGTTGTTCAAAGAAGCATGTTATGTTTCAATAGAGAAATATTGTTTATTCATTAATATTTTAAAACTTGCTTATTGCTGTGTATGGCTCTCCTGCAGAATGAAACTTATGATTTAAAACATGAATTAATAAACACATTTGAAAGTGTTAGACAATATCATAACCACTCATTTTTCATTTTACCGAGAGCATATTAAACTTTTATAATTCTGTGTACTGTTATTTTCCAAATAAAGGTATGGGCTCAAAGTTGCTAATTTCAGGTGAGGAGGTGGGGAAGCAGAGCCCCGTGCCAAGGGTGGGTGGGGAGGGTCTGTGTCACTGCCATGCTGTGCCTGGGTGGCAGCCCCACACCCGCGGGGCGCATCGCCCTCCACCTGCAGCGTGCGCTGCGTTACTGCACAAAACGTCTGATAGAGGCTGACATCCTAAATGAGGCCGAAAATCTTTTATACAAAATGTGATAAAGCACTAACGATCCCAGAGGCCTTGGGTTACCTTGCTTATTACCTGCACCTACACTGGAATCAGCAGCATTAAGGGGACCAGACCCAATCCGTAGCACCTTTGAACTCATTAGTCCCGAGCACTTCGTACAGACGAGCCTATCAGAGCCTTCATTGGAACGAACCTTTCTTGTATCTTAAAGTCTCTCCTGCCGCAGCCTTGGTGTATTACCATAACAATAAGCAGTATTTCAATTCTAAGAACTCATTTTTCCTCAAATAGAAAGTGCCAATCAATTTAAAGAGCAGGAGATGCGCACTGGGGGAGCAGCGAGGCACGGCTCCGGCCGGGAAACGCCTCCGGTGTGACACAGAGTGGGGCTGCCCACAGTGCAGGGGGTTCACCCTGCGACCTTCATCCTCACCTCCACAGGTGGCAATAATGGAGCAGGATGGAAAGCTGACGTTTGGAGAGCTTCCCCAACTGCTGCCATCACAGTGCCAACAATGCCATGCTGAATGCTGGCAGGCATGCGCCCTCAGGCGCAGTGCCTGGCAGACATGAGGGGCACAGGGCCATGAGAGCCCTCAGAAGCCCCTGACACCCCGCGGGCACTGGGTGGGTTCCTGTGGGATGCGGCTCAGGGAGGTCTTGTTCTGCTGTCAGAGTGGCCGGTGCAGGGTGTGCGCTGGGTGTGCACTCAGGGCCACGCCAGCAGCGTTCTCCCAGGCCTGGCCACCCGCTGATGGATGGTGCAGGTGGTGGGCAGCTGTGTGTACAATGAAGGCCTCGCATCTGACAGCATAATGTAAATTAACTATTCACTTCTTTGTTGGGCAAAGTGAATCGGCAAACCTTATTACTCCAGATCAGTCAATTAATTAAAGTTCAGTGCTTAATCAAGTTCCAGTGGTCATACATGGGGCGCAGGGATTTCTCTCTCCTGAGCACTGTGACCGGAGGTGGACGAGAGGCGGCTGTGCTGTGTATCAGCCCCAGCTCTGGTGCTGGGAGCACAAGGCCCATGGCGGACACAGGGTGTCGGGGCGGGGTGCTGTGCGGGGGGTGCCGTGGTTCCCTGGGAAGAAAAATGTCTTCCAAAGGCACCTGGCTGCACATTTCAGTAGTTCTCAGGCCCATCCATAACTCAGAAGGAGATGCTGTCCAGCGCACACGGGCAGGGATTCAATTAGATTGCTCTCTCCAGCTCTCTCCCCAAGAACATGGCACAAGAAGCAATCTCTCTTTTTTGAAGAGTGCAATAACGGAGTGCAATGGAAATGAGTCAAAGACACTCAGAGAGCAGGATCCCTGCTTTAAATCTTGAAAAGCACTCAAGAAAAATATGTTGTTTACCTGAATTTGTTTTTCATAAGGTCTCCCAGTGGATTAATAAACTAACCTTTCGTCTGTGAACACCTGGTCCTACAAGCCATCAATAATGCACGCTTCACCTCCTGCATTAATACACGGTTGGGTGCGGAGAGGCAGAGTGCAGCCCTGGCAGTGGTAGCGCAGGGAACGGCGCAGCCCAGGGCCTCTGTCCGGCTCTGAGCAGGTTTGTGCTGCGCTGCTCTGTGCTGCATGGTGACTGCAGTGCTCCGCTGCTCCGCTGCAGCTTGCAGAGGTGAGGAGGATGTGAACGGGCTGGTAAAGTGTTTCTTTACAAACTCTTCCAGTCTTTTTTGCGGCTCATAATTCAGTGGTAAAGCACTTCATGCTCTGGGGCTGGCAGTCTCTGCACAAGACACAGGACACGGGAAAGTGGTGGAAATAAAATCTATGGAGTTTGGATGCTGTCGGGTGGGAGCAGCACCACATATGCAAGTACAGAAAGCACTGTGCCCACCGGGAGTGTGTCTGTGTGGCCCCGGTCCAGAGCCCCCCCAGTGCAGTGTTTCTGTGCTGCTGCTCTCCTCCCTGGGGTACCCTGAATGGGACCCCCAGCTGGGAAAGCCCCTCCCTGCAGCCATGGCTGTGGGCACGGGGTTCTATTGGGGTTCTAAAAGGACCGACTGCCCCACGAGCAGCTCGCCGGCGGCAGCACAGCAGCATAGAGGCTGTAGGCTTGGGTGCCTGGCATCCCTTAATTGATTGATAGGCTAGGACTGTCAGCGCTTAAAGAGATAATTCAATTTATAAAATCCCATTAAGTGGTGAAAGATTTTTTGATTGTTGAATTGTTTCCTATGTGATGCCAGTCATTTTGGTCCCTCTCACTTGGAAATCCACTTCCCATTTATGAGAGGGCGATGGAGTCGCTCCTCGTTGCCTCCCATTGCACAGAGCCCGGGCTGGAGGCGAGAGACAGGGAGACGTGGATGGGCTGGGGCAGAGACCCCAGGCCCATGATGAGCCCCTGTGCCCCAACAATCCCATCACATCCATTGAAGGACAGATGCTGGCCGCAGCCCTGCAGCTCGCAGCCCCAAACTGAGGGCCCCTCCTGGTGCAGTGCAGCCCCACAGTCCCTGACTGTGCCCCCCTGGGCTGAGGCTGTGCACAGGAGGAGCCACGGGGTTCTGTGTAGCTGCTGAAGTTTCTTCCCTCTCTGCGGTGCACACTCTTTGTTTCCATCTGCCGCCTCCACATCGGTGCAGATTCCCCTCTTTGGTTTGTTTCCATAGAAATCCTCAGCTGTAAATCCTTAAGTAACTTTTTTTTTTTTTTTTTTTTATTTATAGCGTGCTATTAATGTCCTTTCAAGCCGAGGACTTCAGGAAATGAAATAATAGAAAAGGCACCACTTTGAAATGCATCCAGGCATTTATTGTTAGTAAGTGAAAAAGTAACATGAGCATGTAAAGAAAATATTGGCAGATAAATGGGGTTTTAAAGAAAATATAATTGGATATAATTTCGGCCTCATCCAGTTGGATATTTATTGTTTTATTGACTTATTTTCTTTTATTTATAATAAGAAGCTTAAGTTGAAATTTAATTTTGTTGATATAAATATACATTTTCGTAGAAAATTTGGCATTTAAAAATGTTATCTGGGATGTTGCAGGCTTTGATTAAACCACTCAAATTCTGCAAGGGTTTGCTTTATATATCTCCAATCTCAGTAAATATGAAGTAGTCTATATAATCATCATTATCATAACAATTAGCGTTATTCTAATTAATGGGCAGGGCTAATGGCAGTGCATCCACGTGGAAAATCAGTGCTTTCTGCACATTTGAGTTCTTCCCACAGTTTTTGCTGAGATGCACAGAATTCCCACACCCACTTCAGGAGATGCCCTGAGGGGAGCTGACACCCAAATCCCTTTGGGGCGGTGGTACCCCCGTCCCTTAGGGCCGCAGATGATGCTGTTTTCCCACGTGGTCTGGAGGTGGAGGTCTCATTTTCTCTGCAGCCAGACAGACTGAAGCAGCCCCATTGGAGGCAGACACTTCCCACCAATCTCCATGGTGAGGCTCAGCCTTCGGGAGATGTCACCAGAGGAGCAGTGCCACCGCCAGGCTGGGTGTGCTCCTTCTCAGGGTACAGCAGCCACTTCTGTCCCCATAGGCTGCAGCATTCCCAGGGAGCCCCAACCGCCCCCGCACCCCCGGTGAGCTCCCACCCCAGGCCATGGGTCGCCGGAACCGAGCACAGCCCAACTCGTAACACAGATGTCTCCAAATGACCTCCAGATGGTAATGGCTTTTGGATTCAAACCAGCGCTGTGGAGGTGAAAGTCTGCACTCTCCATTACCGGCCCCCTGAGTCACCCGGTCCCCCTGAAATATGTCATGCACACTTCAAACCTTTCCCGTTTTATGGTCAGGTTTAACTGCGACACATAACAGCTTATATCAACAGCGTTTGAAAAAAGTGCCCTTCGAAGAACAGGCCAAAAACGGTAAACATTTAACAGGTCAGTTCTGTCCTTTCCTTATATGTATTAAAATAATTAGTTTAACAAAGAGGACTTTGTTCCCCTGTGTTTGAGCCGTGACTGTGTCTGCTGCAACAGTGCAGCTGTAATTCAGTCCCAGGGCTTTGCTGGCATTTATACACGCTGCTTGGAGCTGCTCTCTCAGTTTATAGTGTCAGCAGAACATCTTGATTGAATTACAGCCTTGTATTCGGTTAGAAGCCATGTATTATTCTAGATGCAGTTGAGTCGTAGGTATTTGTCCTGGCTGATTTGGGGAGACAGACCCTCAGGATAAGCAGGAGGTGATGCGGGCTGGGGCCTGCTGGGAATGCAGGCAGAGTTGGGCTGTGGGCTGCAGCTCCATACCACCCATGCCCAGCTCTGTGGGGCGCTGGGGGCTGCGCACACTGCTGGCTTCTCCTCCACTGCTGGGCGATGGCCGTGCCTGGCCCTGGAGCCCTGCACTCTGCCAACACACGTGGGATCCATGGTGGGAGCGGGGACAGTGCTGCAGAGGGCACAGCACCTCCAGTCCCTGGGAGCCTCTGGTTCCAGTACTGTGTTCTGCTCTGGTGGGGATGGTGTGAGCGGGGCAGTGTGGTCACACACGAGGATGGGCACACGTGGTGGGGACACTGCGGCTCTGCACAGGGGAAGTCCTCAGGCAGAGCAGCGCTGCTGGCATTTGTCTGCCAGCCCAGTGGTCGGCACACCATTGTCACCGAGCACCCTTCCTCTGATTTGTCCTCTAAATCAGAAACAGCACATTGATTGGCCGCCGTGGGAGCTGAGAAGAGTGTGGACTCAAAGTACGTATATATTTTGGATGTTAAACTCTTGCCTTTGAGTCACCCGTGTTTGCACAGAGGCGGAGCGCAGTGCTCTCTGGCAGCTTCCTGGGAGCACCATGGAGACAGCAGCATGGAGCTGGCATGCAGCATCCAGGCAGCAGCTGAGCTGGAACGGAGGCTCAGGGCTAGGATTGAAGGCTCCAGGTGGGAATGGAGGCTCGGGCTGGGGTCATTGCTCCAGAAGCTGCCAACTCCGCCTCCAGCAGCGTCCACCTGGGCACAGCCCATGCATTGAAGCACTGCCGCAGCTCTGCCCTTTGCTGCACATCCCAGGCACTGCAGGCGCCCGCCCTCCCGCCTGAGCCCACATGAGCTCTGCTTCCATAATGGGTTTCCTCTCCCATCTGCAGTGCCAACATTTCTAGTAGGATCTATATCTTTCCATAGGCAGTTTGTTTCATCACAGTAACATAATAATGTGCTGAGAAGAGCTCATAGTTGTGAATTAATGTTTAAAAGCTCTCACTTTTGGGTTGTTGAAATGAATGTTAATTTGACAAATGGCAGTCATTGGGATTGAGACGGCATTAACATGGAAATAAGAGTTAACCTCCAGCAGGGCAGACACAAGGTGAGATGAGCACGCGCTGCAGCAGCCGTAGTTTTTCACCTGATGCTCGTACTGTAAATACTGCTGGTGTCCTATCTATTTATAGAACTGTAATTTAAAGGCTAGTTCAGGAAAATCTGAATGACATCTCCTTAAGAAAAGAAATCGTAGGGTATCTTGGAATATGTCATGCAGCTCTTTTGCTTTCTCCCTCAAAAATACTCATATGTCCACTAAATCAATTTGCCTTTCTCTTGTAACTGCATTTGCAGGGCCATTCTTTTCCATTTTCTGTCACTGTCACACGCTAATTCATGTCACTCTGCAGCACGGGAGGGCCCATCTGACAGCTCCCAGCCCTGCTGCTCGCAGCGTGCTGCATACCCTGTGCTGTGCATCGCACCCCGGCATGCTGCACTGCTCCCAGCGCACCGCGTGTTGCCCAAGGCCAGGATCCTTCCCACGCCGGAGTTGCCCTGCTCTCCCAGTGCTGGTGGAACTTTTGTCCTCAGCAGCAGTGCGAGGATAACCGCATCATGTAACCACTCCCTGTGCAGTGCAGCTCGTGCTGCACTTTGCCACAGAGTGCGACTGTGAAGGAGCGCCTGGTGCTCCTGGGCACATCGATGTGCTGCCGCTTACTGCCCAGCACCCGGCTGCTCTTGGAGAAGAGGTTGCTCCTGTGAGCTCACTGCTCAGCTCTGCCTTCAGACAGGGCCTCTCCCTGATGTCTGTGCTTGGTGAACACGTGTGTTCTCATCTCTACAGAACTCATGTGTGTCGTGTTTCAAAGCAAAGAACTGCAAAACCCTACATCCTGGGAATAAATAGAGCGGAAAATCCAGGGAAAAATCCTGAGCTCAGGGCATGGTCTCTGGAGTGGAATTCCCCTGCGCAGAGATGGGGTTGTGGGACCAATGCAGCCCTGCTCAGCAGTGCCCGACCCGCTGGGCAGCACTCAGTGCTCCCCAAAGAAACTCCATCACAACTCCACATCTGTTACCATCTCCCCTTGTTTCTGCAGCCACTGCTTTTTGAACAGAAGAATGTGCAAACCGGACAATCTCAGCCCACAGAATGGCAGGTTTTGGTTTTTGCAAATTGTTTAATGTTTTGCAATGTTCCTCACATCTCTGGACATAAATATTCTGACTTGCAGCTGGGAAACTTCCTCCCAAATTGTTCCGTTTGTCAGATTCAAGTACAAATCTTCAGTTACAAACCTTCTCTCCTTGGCTCTTAATGGTTGCTGGCCAACAAACGGAAAAGAGGAAAAGGGAGTGAATTACATGACCTGTCTCTTTTTGTTTATTAAGAACTTCTTTCCAGCATCTGATTCTTACGGAAATATGGTTTCAATTTTCTCTTTGAGTTGTGGATCAAGAAATGTTGCCAATACATATTTTTCCCTGTCAAAATTTCATTTAATCTGGAGTCTGTGAATGTCTTGAGAGCCACGTCTCCTCGCGGGGTTATTACCGTGTGTGCCTGTTGTCATGTTAGCTCTAAATTGGAATCACATTTGTTCCAGAATGAGGCGCCAGCTCCGCAGCGCACGGCTTTGGTTGGCAGCAGCAGTGCCCGCGGGATGCCCTGGCAGTGCAGCACAGCTCTGTGGGATGGGACCTGCACGGCCACTTGGTGGGCACTGCAGGCACAGAGCTGGGAGTGGGACCTGCTCTGCATGGGGTGCTCACTGCAGAGGGCTCTCTGTGTGCCCAGCTTCGGCTCAGCGCCTGCTGCAAACCCAGTGGCCCAGCACATAAATGGCCCGGACAGAACATCCCCGCTGCTGGGATGATACCCTCGTAGGCTTATGGCCTTTCAGGAGCACTTTCCCACTTGAGTCATGGGACTGCACACTTTACAGTTAGTTGTGGTTATTTCAGACTCTCAAAGGATTAACCTTTCTCTTCTAAATGGAAAGGAAAGGGAAGGAATGACTCACAGCCTCTCCCCACCTCTGAAAGGGATCACTTCTGATGGAACCAGAATGCTGGAAATAATCCACAGGAATTCAGAAAACGAACCTGTCAGAAGAATATTTTAGCCAAGCCCATTCAGCAGCTCGCACCCCTCCCTGTCATCTGAAGAATACAGCAGACATCAGTGGCAAAGCGGCACTGGCAGCAGGGAGCAGTGGGGAGCAGAAGGGCACGTGGCTGTGACACTGCCCTGCAATGCACTGTGGGACAAGAGGTCATCAGGCAACGGGACCTTGGGGTGCGCTTGCGGACAGCTCGTGGCAGCGCTTCATGCGTCTGCCTCCATGGATGAGTATTTCAGAAGCTTGATGGGCAGAACATAAAGAGGATGCTCAATACAGCCACGGATCAGTTATACACTGGCCTCATGTTTCAAGCTCATGTTTCATGCTTGGAACCTCCCTTGGTTTTGCTGTGCTTCCAGATGGGTGCCTGCAGGCAGGGCTGGGCAGCGCTCTGCTTCCTGCATCTGGCGTGGCCCCGGGTGGGCGGTGCAGCAGGGATGGGTGGCGGTGCCGCCCGGCCTGGGCATGGCAATGCCACTCTGCAGAGTCCCTTGCCTGTCCCAGGCCAGTCATCACCGCGCTGTGCATGGCCAGAAGCTCACCGTGCCTCTAATTGGGCCGGGCCGCTGGTGCCAGAGCTGCCACCAACGATTAGGCTCCGTGAGACATGTGGGCATCCAGGTGTGTGCGGAGTGGGGAGGGAATGACTGCTCATGAGCAGGCGTGGCGCAGCTGTTCCCTTTGTGCCACTTATTAGCAAATGTTCTCCCACTTCATTCCATTCCATGTGCTGCCTGCGCGAGGGTGGGCTTTGTAGAGCCGTCTGCCTCCTTGTCCAACGCACTTTTAAGTAACTGACACTCATTTTAAAAAGAAATCAGCAGAGGCTGCATTAGATGAAATGTATAATGTGGCAGCACTTCACCAAATATGGCTTTGGAAACAGAGCTTTCCATCTGCTGAGATTCCCAAAGAAAGTTCCCAAAGAAAGAGGAAAGGGGCCAGCTGGCAGCGGGCAGTAAATCAGCCACGTGTTTACCTTGTGACGCTGAGAGGGACAGCAAGCATATATTGGGGTCGTGTGAAGAAGTGGCTCATCAGAGAGCAAAAGTAAACAGCAGAAGAAGCTCAGCGAGGGCTGAGCAAAACAGCATTGCTTTGGGTCCTGGATAATCCAATGGGAGATCCTCCCGGGATGCCTGGAGCCTGCGCTGGAGTCCTCAGAGCGCTGCTTTACCTGACCCTGGCCAGCTTGGCACCATAAATTAAAGGGGAGCATCTTGAAGGAGGCTTTAATCAAAAGTTAGGAGTTGCAGGCATCATGTCACAGTTCCTCATTAGATCACCATTATAATGCTCTGTAATTGGAAAGACGTTAATATTGACAGTGTTGTGAAGAATGTCCTGCTTCTCCCTGCATGTGTGGATTTGATAGAGTTGAATAATGGAGCAGATATGATGGATTAGAAAAATCCCCCAGCTAAGGTCCCTAATTATAGAGTTTTATCTGCACAATTAAGGTGGAGCACTTGAGGAAGAACTATACACTGACTCTTTGGCACCAAGTATTGGGTATGGTGCCAGCAGCCACAGCATCCAGCCCAAAGCATTCCTGCTTGGAAAGCTGTCTTCCTGTTGTCAGTGCAGTATAAAGGCTGAGGAAGCTGAGAAGTTGGTGCCGCTGCCCTGGTGAGTCCTGTTCTGCACAGGTGCTCAGCTCTGCTGCCCCGCCTGGGGTTGGACTCGTGAACCAGGAGCAATGTCAAATAACCCACACTGCTCTTGCAGCGCAGTCCTCTGTTCTGGATGCAAAGGAGAAGCCCAGCAGTGTGTCCAGGCAGCGGAGGGGAGTACTGGGGGACACAGCAGGGACGGGGAGGGCATGGTGGGGTGGGGATGGGGCTCTGCAGATAAGCCATGTGCAGACATACTATGAATGTGAATTTTGAAGTAAATACTAATTTAGATGGCTGCATCCCAGGATAAATCATAGAAGATTTAGTGTAACCTTCTTAAAAAAAAAAAAATAAAAAGGAAATATGGGTCACAGAGGAGATGGGCAGTAACGAAGCTGTGGGTGACCCTGCAGCACCCACTCGATGGCACCGCGCGGCAGAGATTTCAGAGGCCACATCTCCGGATCCATCCTGCGGTGCTGGGAGAATTACCCATACATTAGGAAACGAAAATTCTGCTTGGGTTCTGGAGTCTGTAACTATCCACCCCCGGTGCGCTGCACTCTGGGATGAGGTCCCTATGAGGCTGCGGAGGGACGGAGCTGTGCCTGTCTGTGTGCCCCTGCCTTCCTTTCATCTGTCCTCGTGATGAATTGTGAGGAAAAGCTGCTCAAGACTGTCTGTTTTGGCTTAGATCAGCTTTTCTTCCCATTATATTTTAAGTCTTTAAGGGTCTTCAGTAGGAGCCTGTAAAAGTCAGATCATTCATTCCTGTCGACGCTGTGTGTTTCATGGCCATCCCAGCCGTGATTCATGCGGTGCTGCCTGGACGCGCCTCCTTTGTGCGCCGCAGAACAATGCCTTTGTGTGCCGCCCCAGCCGGGATGCAAAGGGTTAACCAGAAAGATCTCGTAATAGCTGAAAACTATGGATTGAGCAAAATCTCCCTGTCAGCTCTCCGTGATTTTGCTGAGAGCACTTGGACATGCTGGCATTGGATTTACAAATTGAAAATCATTAATAATTCTAACCAGGCTGTGATAAATCTGAGATCAGTCTCGATGAACCTGGACACCATTTCATAAATCAAAAAGATTACTTAGGAATTTTTTAAAATCTGACGTCAAAATGTCATGGTTACTAATGGTTTTTGTAGATCTCTTACAGTGATATATCATTTATCTACGCTACATCTAAAATGTGACACCGGGGCAGAAATGTGATGTCTTTAATATCATGAATACATTTTATCCCATAATAAAGGTATTAACAACTTCTTGCTGTGACTTGTACTTGAAGTTCTGTGTCTGATTTAGTGCTATTGTTATCGTATTAGCTGCTTTCCCCCCCAAATAGCTGCAGGCAAACTGTTGCTCCTGCTGCATGGTGCCAGACTGCAGTGCGCTGGGCAGTGCAGGGGTCCTGGTGTGGAGCTGGCACAGCTGCCCCTTGTCTGGGCACCGTGGCACCCCGGGCAATGCTGGTGTGGGCTGCCCCTTGGGCAGGGCTCACCTTACCTTGGCACTGAGTGCTGGCAGCTAACGTACATCGCCAAGTGGGTCGGAAAAGGTCTAAAATAGGGGAGCAGTTCTTCGGTTGTGCAATGGAGCACAAATGCCATTGGCACAGATGGGATTGGGTGCCCAACCTCTGCGGTGGAGCCCAGCTCTGTGCTCTGTGATGGTATGCACTGTGTGGCACGCAGTCTGCTAGCTCTGTTCTGTGCAGACACAAAGTCTAAGCAGAAGGAGGGCTGCAGGTGGGACACAGCATCTCCAGGTCATGGAGCTGCACACTTTCAGGAGCTGAAAAGCCTTCCTTGTGCCAGCAGCCTCTCTTGTTGCACTCACACTGCAGGTGCAGGCACTCAGAGGATGTGTGTCCTGGTGAGGACATGGTTGGGCAGGGGCACCAGCTCCATGTGTGTGCAGAGGTGTGTGAGGATCCGTGCGCTCGCACCACGCTCCTCTTCTGGTTCTGTGCCTTCAGTGTTTTGCGGCACGGGAGAATGCACAGCCCACAGATGCAACAGTGCAGGAGAACACAAAGGATTTTAGGTTATAAATGACTTTTGGAGACTTTGCTATAAAACGTTACATTGCTTTGGTGCATTCTTGTTAAAAATGAATGGTTCGGATGTTAAAATAAAGAGTCCATATATAAGAGCCCACCCCTTCCCAGAGAGTCGGAAGAGCACTTCCCCCCATGCTATGGGTACAGCCAAGGAGCTATCAGAGCCTAACAGGTAGCTGAGGAATTTAAAGCAAAGCTTTATGGGGAGAGATTACATTCAGAGGTGAACAAATGGTAGTACCACGGCTATGCAAAGCAAGTGACAAAATGTAAAAATCCTCCTCGCATTTTGAAGGAAAATATATCTTTCTTCCTGCGTGGTTCCCATGAAAAATAGGCTTTTTTATTTCCTTTTTTCATGCTAGGAAATTAATATTTGCCTTTAAAAAAGATTTGGTAGAGGTTTGCGTGAAGGTCATTAGCAATATCACTAGGGAATAAAGAAGGGAGTGATTGAAATCTGCATGGGTTTGTTACTCATCTGTGGTTTTGCTTTACGCGTAACATTTTTATTAAGAAAATAATACTTTGGGCTGGTAATTGTGCTGCCAGCTGGGCCAGGGAGGGGAGAAGGAGAAAGCAGAGCACTGAAACTTACTATTTACGTCCCTGCCAGGTACAATTCCAGGCAGGTACGTATGGTAAATCTCCTTGAGCTGTCCCCAGAGTCACCCCTAGCACCACAGCCATTCCCAGTGGGGAGCAGTGCGTAGGGCTGCAGCTGCACGGTGCCCATTGCACAGCACCCACTGCATGGCCGGGCTGTGCTGCTCAGCACTGTGCTGCCCGCTGGGGACACAGAGCCCCAGGTGCCCCTGGAAGCAGCATGCACATCCACACCGCTACTGCCTGCAGGCAGGAGGTCACCTGCTTCTGTCACTGCTTCTGCTGCTTAACCTCGAAACACTCCTGGGTAGGAGACAAGCTGCAAAACCGGGGTGAGCCTGCAAGCATTCTCAAAAATTAGCAGAGCTCAGGCTGGATACAATCTGAAGTTGGCTTGTAAAATCTTTTGGAAGGATCATTAAGGGTATTTCATTATCTCCATATTGCCAAGGTCAGGCTGTCCGTATTTCCTCTTTAGTACTGCGATGGGAATATGCCGCGACTGTGGTATAATAGACCAGAAAATGTCCACACTGGGAATGATGGTAAATCAATAAAAACTCATCAATATAACTCCCACTTTCCCAAGGTGCTGTGAACAGCCTCAAGTTTGTAATTTACTTATGTATCTTCACCTTTTTCCCAACATTTTTTACACCAACTTCTGAACTTTTTGTCTGTGTAAAATCTTTATGAGAGACAATATATATAAGGGATAAAATGCTTTATTGAAAAGCTTATTGATTTTCCTCAGCCAAGCTGCTTGTGCAGCAGCTCCCCGTTTCGCTCCCAGCAGGGAGATGTAAATCCGAGGGCCGGCAGGCAGCACAGCAAGAGGGAGAGCCAACAGTGAGTGGTGAGAGGAGAGGAGCGCAGCCGGGGCACCTGCAGCCCGTTCACCCACAGCACAGCACTGCTTGCGCTGCTGTAAGCAGCCAAGTGATGCCAGGAGAGCTTTGGTCTCACTGCAGCACACTTCCTCCTCCCAGAGCAGCACTGCCCTGGCGCATCCCCTGCCCTGCACAGCCTTGGGGAGCACAGTGGCTCCTCAGCTTTCTGGAAGCCTCGGTAAAACCTCAGGTGCCTGGAAGCTGAGAGGTGGCTGCTCTTTCTCCGCAGCATTTTGCTCACACTCTTCTTCCATTCATTCTTCTACTTTCCTCTCTTTCCTCTGTCTTCTTTACTCTCTACACTGGGAAAAAAAAAAAAAAAAAAAAAAAAACAAAAAAAAAAACAACCTAAACTCATTAATGGATTATCTTACCTAAACCCATTTGTAGAGGTTGGCAAAGGGCCGTGGCCACCACATGGCAGCACAATGGGTTCCCTCCCTGGTGCTGACACAGCCCCACAGTGGGGGCATGAAGCCACGTGGTCTGGCCTGGCTTTGGGGATGCTGAACCCTTTAGTATGTACCAGCCATAGAAATAAAACCAATCCCATTTCATCAAAAGCCCAAAGGCACAATCAGATCTCACAGATGATGCAAATAATGCACACTCTCTGACTGCTGGCACTGCACCACGCAGACCTTGCCACTGCTGTGGGCAGCCCTGCCTGCACACCACACAGAGACCCTCACCCCTCACCCAGCACTGGGGGCTGGGGCCCTAATAAATATTCCACAAAAGACAAACGGCATATTTTCTCTGCTTCTTTGACCTTTTCCCCAAGATGTTAGAAAGCTTTTTTTTTTTCCCACCACATACCGTATGCTTACCTCCAGAGTCAGTGACCTACAGGGCTCTATTAACAGTCATCGGTGTTTTTTTCCCTGGTGCCTGACTTTATCTATAACTAAGCTAGAGCACTGAGGACTTGGCCTTGGCAGGGGCAGCAGACATAGCATCACTGAGCACATAAAGGCCAAGGAGCAGATGGACAAACCTGGTGGCGACGCTCGATCAGCGAGTGCAAACCTGGAGCCAGACTGTGTTTGGTGGGAGGGACCCCACAAACACCCTGAGAGCAGCAGCAGCCGCTGCTTCACACAGCGCTGGGACGGGGAGAGCAGCAGACTCCCAGCTTTGGGGCTGCTCACTGTGCTCAGGCACTCGTCTTGGGGATAAGTGCCTTCTCTCATTCTGTCCTCTATTTTCTCATTTTTGACTTTTATGGTTTTTCATTTACAAGTCTAATCAGAGAGAGGCAGCAGGATGGAATAGTGCAATCATTCAACATAGATTAACAATAGAGTCAATAGCCTACAAGTGTTTGCAGCAGCCCCCAGCGCCAGCTCCTTTGCTGCTGAGCTCAGGGAGGCTGCAGAAGAAGGGAGCTGCAAACACACAGCTACTGCTGGAAGGGCTCAGCTGAGCACCGCGCATCCCTCTGGAGCTCACACTGCGGAAGGGCTCAGCCCCACAGCAACCGGGCTGCAAAAGATGCAGCAGCACCCTTCATCTCCTCCAGAGCTATTTCAAACACTGCAATCAAGTTTCTAAGACTTCAGGGCAGCACCTGCTGAGATGGAAGGCTGGAAGATACCTAAAATCCTGGGCCTGCTGCCCTCATTTTCCATGTTATTTTTAACTGCTGTTACCTAAAAAGGTGCAGGCTGCAGCATCTGAATACACAGACATGCTGGCTCCGTGATGCAACTCTGTGTGCCTGGCCCATAATTTACCAGCTTTAACCCTCCTGTGAAATGACATCTATATAAATATTGTTAATAGCACTAACATAATGTTAAGTCAGGTTTTACTGGACTCCCTCATACACCCTTTGGATTTATTAGCTATAGGATTTGAAGTAAATTTTTATTAGTCCAAGTTCAGCCTGGCTACCATGGGCTTGGCATCTGGGATTTCTTCCCTCCATCTTTCTCACCCACCTGAACGTGGGCCCCTCTTTCCAGCCCTGTGATTCCTTCCTCAAACCAAAATGTCCTCAGATAAATCTTAGGGAATGAAATATTTATTAATTTTCCTAACCAGTGTTGATCTCATAAATTACCAAGACTTTTTCATGAAATGGTTATTAACATCCATGGCTGTATGTTAACGGCTTATTGACCAAATATGGAATAATTAGACCCTAGGAGCACTGACCAGTGTGATCTATGAGAAGCAAGTTTGGCCCTTATTACACCAATGACCTATTTAATATCCACTGATGAATTTAAGGTGGAATCACTGGCAGGATTTGTTTCAAGGAGCTGCCCTCCAATTAGTGAGCAGAAAGATTCTTGTGTGAAATCTATTGATTAAAAAAAAATTACCAAATTTATTTATTTATTTATTTAGCTGATGATTAATTGGCTAAACAAGTCTTAGTCTGAGATGCACCAAGAAAACCGCCATACCAGACACTGCCTGGGTTAGCACACCAGCAGGTCGGTCGGACTCGAGGCCCACCGTCTCTCCAGCTTTAAAGGATTTGGGTCCCAATTTATACTACAAGATATACACTAATGTTGACTAAGAAATGATACATTTCCACATGCTGCAGCTTCAGGAACAACTGCTAGACCTGCTGCAACAACTGAGCTGTGTTGGTTTAAGCTCCCAAGCTGCCATTTGGAATGGGAGAGCTAGCATTCAGCACGCTGCTCAAGGAGACCCTTTCCTCTGTCATCTTACTGTATTTAAAATCAAATTAAAGATAAAATAAAAGGAATCAAAGCAGAACGAGAAAGGAAGGCGTACAGCTTGTTTGAAGTGCTCTCACCACTCCTCGCTGTAGCACAGCTCTGAACGCAGCTGAAGAATTAAGCTGATGTTTCTGTTAATAAAACCCTTCCCTCAGCTCCTCCAGCAGAGTGATTTGCATGCTGATCCCTCGACCCAGAAAGGCTCCTATGGAAGTGTCTGCCTGGAACCATAACAGGCACATTTCCATCAGCAGAGAGAAGTTCCGTGAATTCCTCCACATTCCAGATCCCAAGAACCACCACGTCAGTGGCATTTCTGCTTCTATGGGCGCCAGCTGCAGGAGCCCAGCACTCCCTTCCCACTTGCATTGCTCAGTTCAGCTCTACAACACATCCTGGCTGCTCACAGAGCTCCCCTGCTTCCCTTTCACAGCCTAGAATGCCACAAATGAGGAGAGACTGCTTGGCAGCTCGTCGTGCAGATCCTGCAACTGAACTGATGAGGGAAAGGAAACAATTTATTGCCCCGGGTAAATGCTACAATTCCCAATATCAGGCAGCTGCTGCTCTTTTTATCCCTCTCACTATAACTTTCAGGTCCCGTGCAGTGGTTAATGGCCACTTTGACCTCTCTCTCCCTGCCACATTCAGCTTCTCTGTAAGAAGGGGCCAAACCCAGAAGGGAATGCACTGACTGCTGCAGACAGGAGCGCTGCCAAATCCTGCAGCTCACTCACAGCTTGTGGGAGGTCCAGAAGGCACCAAAGGAACACAACACCATTGCGCTCAACCAACAACCCCCCCAGAACAGCCTGCCAGCCCAGAGCAGAGCCCTGCTGGGTGGTGCACGCAGGTTGGGTGCAGGCTCAGACCATGACACCCACTGTCCAGATACACAGAGGACTGCAGTGGGAAACCCAGAGCTCAGTGGATCCGGTAATAAGCACAGAGGGCAGGAGGAGCAGAGTGTGAGGGGCAGCTCACAGCAGCCATTGTGGTCTGCAATTCACTGTGCCAGGAGAGATCACCTGGGGGGAGATAGCAGAGATAATAGAGGGTGAAATAAGAAGGAAGCTCCCTAACTGAGCTGAGGATGAGCTCCATGGGCTAATGAAGGGACAGATGACACAGGCAGAAAAAAGTACTGAAGAGATTAAAAGGAAAAATTAATACATGGGAAATGAGAGTGAGCAGATTAAAAAATAGAAAGCTACACAGCACCCCCTTTGCTCACATTATTCCCTAATTACAGATAAGAACCTAGGAGCTGCAGTCAGACATACTGTTTTTATCATTTTTATACCCCTTTTCTGCTTCTTTTGCCCTCACTCAAGGAGTCTGCTAAGAAACACCACCAGAAACAGACAACATACCCAGAACTCAGCCATACCTGACAGAGTTCTCATAATACAGAGCCCAGGATGCCAATACCACAGCCCAAGCTGCAAGCTGCACCTTGGCCAGGCTGAGGGGCCTCAACAGCTGCCTCAGCCCTCTGCAGGAGCTGCCTGCAGGTGGGGGCATTCACCACAGACACCTGTGCAGCAATGGGGTGGCACTGTGAGAGGGACGATGTGGTGGAGAGGGTCTCTGAATCTGGCCTGGAGGCAGTCACAACAACGAAGGAGTGTGCAGGGCTGCCTGTGTGCTGGGGGAAGATGGTGAAGGACACCAGGATGGGCACAGTGCAGGACGCTGCTGCTCATGTAGCTGAGTGCCTAGGTGCATTCACACCTCCCTTTAGCTGTGTTCACATCGTGAGCACCTTGCGTGCTCCAGTTTCTCACTGCTCTTCCTGCACCCTGCTTCAGGCAAGCTCCCTGTTAAGGAAGCACTGTGCACTTCTCCTGGGCCAACATGACTGAGACACGTCACTGCTGCCCTGCGCCGGTCACTGCCAGCCCCGCGGGGCTGTGCCTCCCTGCTCCCCAGCTCTGCTCCCCTGGGGCTGAGGTCCCTCCTGGTGCCATACACGCAGTGCTGCAGGGAGGCTGTGCACCTCCCAGTGCCGAGGAAAGCTGAGACGTTAGAAAAGAAATCTGGCCTGTGGGGCATGGATATCCTGATGTCCGGCCCTGCAGCTCTGCTTGTCTGAGCGCACGGAGGCTCATCACCAGCACCTAAGCTGGAATGAAATGCAGAGAAAAGAGAAAGAGTTTCCTTTTCTCCACCTACATAGTTCAAAACAAAGGTGCTGCAGCCCCGTGTTCTCTCACCAAATCCATGTCATCAGTGAAATGGATCACACGGCGGTGCCGAGGGCTCCTTCTGCCCCAGTATCTGTGCGGGCAGCACAGTGCTGCTTCGGAGCACCTCTTCCACCCACACGATGCTCTCTCTTCTCATGACAGGGTGTAGTAGAGAATAGGTGCAGATTTTAACCTCTATAACACACTAAATCACATATATTTGTTTTCCATCATGCTGGGAAAACTTCCCCACGGAACCATGTTAAATTTGGGCTTTAAAAGCACCAGTTTAGCTATTATGAGTTTTCTGTGCTTGTTCTATTCAGGGAATGTTTGGCTTGAACACAGTATGTAGAAGAAATAAGATCAGCTCAACTGTTTTAAGGCTGATTGACACCTTGGGTTTTTTCCCTTGTAATCTGAAGCGAAAGGAAAAATATAAAGGGAACCAGACACTCATTTAAAAGAAATTATTTCCTTGCCTACAGTCCCTGATCAGGGCTGCCTGTGCAGGGAGAGCGAGATCTCATAACAAGCCTTTCGTGGGCTCTTTCTCACATCATTTTTGTTCAGGTTTTGGTGGCAGATGAACTGTATTTCATCAGAGTTTAGAGGAAATTCAAAGTGAAGTTAAGGAAGTTGCTGTAAATGAGAAAAAAATTCCCAACCAACCCTTTCATTCTAGCTTAACATATCAGCCAAATCAGGAAACAGCTGTAGCAGAAATATTGTTTTTAATAATCAGAGGGAGAAACGGCAGCGCAGCTTTTGTTGGAACAGTGACCCCCAATGGCGAGAGAGGAGCGGGCGCCTGGAGGAGAGGAGCTGGCTGATGGAGAGCAGAGCTGGGAGCTGGGAGCTGGGAGCTGGGAGCTGGGAGCTGGGAGCTGGATGCTGGGAGATGGGCGATGGGTGGTGGACGCTGGGTGTTGGGCGCAGAGGCATTGGCCTGATCAGAGCTACCTGTGTACAGCAAAATGAAATCCCTCCCGGTTCAGAGAGAGTGGTGAGACCTCAAAACAAAGTGAACCACTGCCAGACAGGGCATATGGCAGCAGGGTCAGAGGGAAGTGCCGTATGTGGGCACTGTGCGCATGCTTGGGCACTGCAGAACATGGCAGGGGCACCTGCAGGCTGCAGCATCCTCGGGATGTGGGGACGTTGCCTGCAGGCCGGGGGTCAGGTTGGAGGCTGCGACCCTGAGGCTGTTCGGCGACCCGCTGTTGGGCACAGGGTGACCCCACTGCTCCCCTGACAGCGTGTGCAGCCCGAACACCGAGCAGCAGAACATGTCCTGACACACTGCCCCAGCACTCTGCCTTTCAAGGAAGGCAAAGGCAGAAGACAAAGGCAGAGAAAGGGAAGCTTGCTGCTCATGGGAAGGACTGAGGGAAGTCACCGTGCAATGGCTGCAGCAAAGAGCCTCCGTCTGGCTGCTGAACGTCTCCGTCTTTACAGTTACAGAACTTGAAGTGCCTGATGAGGTAGGTGCAAGATATTCCCTTTCTTTCTGGTCAGTACTCATAGCCTTGTGGTTGAATGGTTTGCTTATCCTGACAGAATGTCATCCGGTTTGGCTTTGATTTTGCAAATAATCCACCTCCAGCTATGAATGCTCTCACTCCAAGATAGCCTTAACTTCCGTACTGCCACAGGGCACGGGATGATTTCCTGACGGTTAAGGGGAGATGAAAGGATTTGTGCCCTTGTCCTTTTCCCTCATTCTGAGAAGTAAACAATAAAGTTTAAGCATTCCTGCAGAAAATTTGTAAAAATGTGAGAAGACAGTAGAGGCCAAATAATTATCCATAATCAATACGGTTAAAGTCAATGGACTCCACATGTCCTCTTCTAATAGACTTCGTTCGGGGCTGTACCTTGAGTTTATATAGAAATATGAACTCTGTAAGGAATGGCAATTTGCCTATGTAATCTTGTTAAAGTCATAAATTCAGTTGGTCTGAAGTCTGCATCGCTGCAGCCAGCTGGAACTCAATGTTTTGATAGCTAAAAAATGGTTCATTGAAGAAAATTCTGAAGTAATGGGACTAATGAGTTGCCAAGAGAACTGTTTACATGGGCCTAAGTGAAATTATCATAAGAAAAGGTGAAAGAAATTTTTGACCCACATCTTAAATTCTTGCTTAGTCAAGTTATGCAGACAAATAGACTATATAATGGGATGTATTTATAAAACAGAGCTGATTAGTGATGTTGGTGTCTTATACAACCTACATCCAGCATTAAATCAAATTAATTTATAGGTGATTTTGTTTATGAGCACACGCCGATGCTCCCATGGTGTGAATTTCAATAACTTGCTTTCCACTTTGGAATCCATAATTCTATTATTTGAGACACTTCATTGTTATAGATAACACATTTTAAGTGATATTATTTATGCCGTTTCATCTTGTCACTTAGGTTCTTGCTCAAGTTCATTAATGTATTGTGCTCCTCTCTGTACAAGAGGGTGCAGCAAGAGCAATTGATTTTAAGTCCACACAGTGAGTGATGATATCACACATGTTTACTGCTTTGACACTGCTGACTAGATGCTAATGCTGTGGAGATAAACATGATGTCATTTTATGCAATTAAACACTTAGTATAGAGCAGGTAATGATTTGGTAAGCTTGGCACGTGCAAGAAGTGACTTCTAAACTTATTAACTGGAGTGGGGCGAGGCCACAAGTGATAGACACACCTCCAGGTGGGGTCACCAAAGCCATCTTTTCCAGAGGGGTCATTCTGCTGAGATTGGATGGAGGTACCTGAAAAGTGTCAGAGGAGCTCATGAGGAGGAGATGGAAGATTGGAACCAGCCCAGTGTGTTCCCTATGTGCTGCTGTGCTTCCTGCTCCGTCGCTGTGTTGGAAAGCTGGACAACAGGAGCATTGAGAGGGGAGTGGGCCGGGGGCTCGGGGGGCATCATCCTTTCCAAACAACTGTGCTGGGTCGTGTTTGGATTTCATTTCTTCCCAAAGTCTCTGGGACACGGCTGGGTTAATATTGCAGTTTATCAACAATCAGCACTCCAGAAATAGGCTCTCTTTGGGTGATATTTAATAAGGTTGGAAATGAGAATATGACTGTGCTGATGTAGGAGACAGGAATGAGAATTTTAATGAGGGTTTGTGTTTAATAAAAGGTTAATAAATTTTAATTAAATTAAATCAATAAAGTCCAATATTTGCTTAGCATATCAAAGGTCTGTTTGGGGTGGCAGTGTGTGAAATGCTCACTCACACTCCGCTAACACACGTGCTGCCTCCTGCCCCAGGCAAAGCAGGAATGGGAAAACCAATCGACGCCTCTGTCATGCTGAGGGACGGGGCGAGGTGTTTGCTGTGGCATGTGCTGCAGATAATCAGCCCTCAGTGTGAAAATGCATTTTTGTGGGAGCAGGCTGGGGTTTGGTCCTGGAAACTCATGTCATTTCCCTCAGGAAGTGCAGTGCTCTGGGCTGTGCAGCACAACTTGGTGTTGCATGGCATCATCAATAGCGCTTGCAGACCTACAAGACACCGAAAAGCTGAGTACATCTTTCATTATGTGGGTGAAACCACGGATTAATTTCATCAACTGCTCCAGGAGTTATCCCAGGCAGCCTCTTGCGGTCTTTACTCCCAGATCCCCACCCACAGCTGCTGATGCTGGTGTGAATGAGACCCGCAGCCCCTGCCCATGAGAGCAAGGAATTAGCTGTGGTGACGCCTCAGCCACTGCCTTTGGCCCTCCCATGTGCTGCAGGGGGCTCAGCGCCCATGGGAGCAGTGGGGCTCCTGTATCCCGGCCAGGGCTCAGCCCCTCTGCTCTGGCGGAGTTTGGCCTTCAGCTCCTGCTGGCATCTGTCCTCCACATGGCGAGGGAGAGCGACAGGCAGGAGGCGATTAAGAAACGTTATTAGGAGGCTTCACGGGCAATAAATGTATTTCTTCTAAAAGAACTGGAGGAATATTTGGATTATTACATTTATTAGAGTGCTCAGCAAATGTGTTACACCCATATGACAAATAAATGTGATGGTTTCAGATTTCATTAGGCAGCCCCGGGCAGCTGTGCTTTGTCCCAGCCACAAATGAGCAGGGTCTCTGTCATGATTCCTTAATGGTCATTTTTGCATCAGTGGTAATGAATGCGCCGAGGGAAGCCGCCGTCCCTCAGCCCTGCCCTGCGGCGGAGCTGCAGTGTGGGGCGCAGCTCTGGGTGTGCGGTGGGACGGCAGTGAGCGGAATGGCCCCGTGCTGCTCGTGGCCCTGCTGGGCTATGGGAGAGCTGTGCTGGGGTGGGGAGGGGCGGCCACCTCCTTTGTTTTGAAAAAAAAAGAACCAATGTCAACACCAATCTGAGTGGGGGATGCGCATACTAAAATTAAAAGTAATTAAAAACGTTCTGCCAGAAAAATGCACGACGGATTCGATGTCAGAAAATGAACTAATAAAATACCTTATGGATTAACTCATATCAGACTGTTTTGCAAATTTATTTTTCATTATGATACATCCATATCAGATAATGTCTGGATTTATTACGCTGCCTTCAGGCAGGCTGTGGCTGAGCCCTCCGCAGCCCCACTCGGGTCCCGCTGACTGGTGAGCAAGGTTTCTGTCATCATTTCTTAGTGGTCACTTCACCTCGGTAATAATGAACGAGTCAAGCAGGGCTGTTATTTTCTTTAATCTCTTTCCTCATATTAAAAAAAATACAGCCAGCCACATCATTATTGCAGCAGGCCCAGAGGACTATTTCCAGGTCATTACTCCAGTTCGTCTGAGCGTCTCAAGGTCCTAAAGGGTTTGGGGTTATATGCAATAAGGCGTTCGTCGACAACATTTCCCCTGAGCCCTAGGTGTTAATGAGAAAGGTTTTCCATGTGGCTGTTAACAGTGCATGGTTTAAAAAGTCACAAAGAAAATGGGATTTCCTCCTCCGTCTTTCTGTCTCATCGTGGATCCTTTTGTTTGCATACCACAGGAGGATATTTACCTCTCTAATTGTCCACATTCACACAGATATTTTTCTAGAGGGGGAACCTTACTGTGTTTGGGATAGATTTCTTCGAGCCGCATTTGAACATTTCTGATTTATTCACTTTTATTTGTCCACACGTCATTCTGGCAGAGTATTTTTTTCCAATGAAGACAGAGGAGTTGTCTAATTGCAAACTCAGAGGAAGGCCAATGCCATCAGATATTCCATTTCTGCCCAAGACAGAGCCCCGATGCCATAGTGCTCACCTGAGTGCTGCCCCAGGCGTGTGGGTCGCAGGTGGGCACCTCCATGCTGCATCTCCTGGGCGGCCCCGGGCTCTGGCCCTGCAAGCTTGGACTGTCCAGCCTCACTTTTTTGCACTGTTTGTCTGCTCAGCATCCTAGGCTGTTTACCAAACCAGAGCCCAGTGCACTTGTGATGTGCTTTTAGAGCTGCAATGAATTTTAAAATGTATAAAAATGACAGAATATTAACAAAAGCATTGATTTTCCTATTTATTTTTATGCATTTTATTAACTAAAACACTTTAAAGTGCAACTGCTGTGTATTAAATTTAGTCTGCGATGTTGAATATGGATCTCAAACAATAAAACAAATTGAATTTACCACGTTCTTTCCAAAGCAGCAGTGAGGAGCAGCTTTTGCAGCTGTGCTGGCTGGGTCAGCACGTGGCTCTCAGCGCAGGGGCTGTGCGTGCAACCTCCGCAGTGCCCAGCCGACAGTGGGGCTGGAGCAAAGCCACACTGCTCCACTAGCGGTTCGGTAACTGTCACTCCCAACAATTTGCTCTGCCACACTCCAGGCACGAGGTCTGAGATGGTTTTGCCTCCTCCCCAGGAGAGACATTTTACAGATTCTTTGAAAATCCGCCGTAATTTAGTGAAAGTGCACTGCTTGGAAGCTCTGCCAAACTTGAAATTTGCGATAGAATTAATTCCAACTGCAGAGAGATTTTGGAGGATGGAGGCATGCTCACAGCCCCCAAATCTCACAGCCAATTTATCAGTAATTTTTAAATCCCTTGAAACAGAGAATCAATCCCACCAGGAATGCAGTCCATGGAGCCCACGGTTGGGTGTGTGCAATGCTACAGAAATGTGAAGCATTCTAGGAGAAGAAAAGCATTACTCAGAGCTCTTGAACGCATATCAATTTTGCACTTAACCTGTTCTTTTTAATGCCATACAACTGCATAAATCTAGTTATTAGCAAAACTTGGAGGTAAGATGAGTGCAGAGGCACAAAAATATCCTAGCTCCCCAATGGGGATAATATTAGCACGTCACTGTATGGTGATATCGTGCAGAAGAGCTTAATTTGGGTTCATGGAGCGCCTGCGTTGCACTGCTGAGCACTAGGAAAAGCCAACGAGGAGATTGGTAGCTCTGCCCCCTGCGCCAGGCTTACACAGCGTGCTCACGTGCTGCCTGCTATCTGCAGGAGAGTCCTGGCCAGCTGTGTGCTGCTGGTGATGGAGCGAGGCTCCTTTTGTACTGCTGCTTCTGCAAAACAAGGTGATGTGGGTGTGTAGGTGTGACCGCGTTGTGGTGCTCACACAGACAGCAAGGATGGGATGAAGGCAGCTTTGACTCCAGTGATTCAGAACTGCAAAGTGCTCCTGAGTGGCTGTGTGCAGCCCTTCAAAGGCAATGCCAGCACTGCGGGCAGCTGCTGGATGGAAGGGGAGCAGAGGGCTGGGTTGGGCCCGGGCTGCCACGCATCAGCTCATCTCTGCAGCAGTGCAGCCAGCAGAGCAGCGATGGAGCAGCACTGCACATGTGCACGCACGACACAGAGAAATTTGTCTTAGGCCTTAATGAGCCCACGGTAGCTCACCTCCCACCCACACCTGTTCTGTTAAATCTGTGCTACAGTACAAACCTAATTAACAGCAGATCTTAGAGGCAAGCTGCACGCATGGGCATAAAGCAGAGCAGCGCAAGCTGGAGCACAAAATCTATATATGGATCTGGCCCCTCCTGCTGCCACGCGCAGTGCTGGCGGGGGTGGGGAGCAGCCCTGCGCAGGGTGGGCACGGCCCAGGTGGGCTCGTTATGCGCGTGGCCTTTTCAGGAAGATTTAGAAGGACTCCGCAATCTGCAAATTCTAAAGAGCTGACGGAGACAGTTATTAAGGGCTGGTGGGTGATGGCTGCTCACCGTGTTATTAAAGTGCTAAAAGATTATGTCTGTGATAGCCGTGTGCTTACAGTGTCCTTCATGACCACTTCCACAGGGACAGAGACAAGGAGAAAAGCGCAGGATCGATAAAAGGATATTACCACCGGGCCAATCCCAATAATAAGAGAGGTGATATATACACACCATTTAAATTGTCCAACACATTTAATGTTCATTAACACTAATTTTCACAGTGCTGGTGTTTAACATATTATAGCAATGAAATTAATAAAAAATACCCCACAGGAAATATAATTTAACTGTTTATATGCTCACCTTCTGATTGCCAGTTTCCTGCCGAGCTCTGCTCCCGCGTCGCCGCCGGCAGAAGCAGCAGCACACTGCGGTGTAGGGAGCATCCTGCAGCCATGGTCCCAAGCATGGCACAGCCTGGCAGCAGCAGCCAGGGATTCCCTGGATTCTCCCTTCCTTCTCCCATGCTTTTCTCTTCTTCCTGTGCGAATCTCTCCTGTAGAAACCTGTTTTGGAACTCTTTTTTTTTTCTCATTAAGAACTTCCTTGGGATCAGATGAATGAGAGTTCGTCTCATGAACATTCATTTATCTCTCTGAAAAATCTCAGACTGAATTTATTTTGGTGTAAGGGCATTTTTCACTTAACAGGAAAAAATAAACACGGAATAGTTTTGTTATTATGCAGTAATTACTGGGGAATTACGTATTTATTTATCTCTTACGAAGCACATGGAAATTGTATTTGGCCGCAGTGTATAAATTGTGGCATAATTGCTGTAAAATTTATAGTTTTTATACTTCCAACAAGTTAGCTTTTAAATCACACAACCCCCATGTAAATACTTTAAAATTATTCAGTAATTACTTATTTACATTGTAATTAAAATAAGTAATTAGCATACATTTACAGAGGATTTACATACTTATTTGTGGAAGTAGTTCCTTGGCAGAAGCAAAGGAAATCTTTTGCAGATCACGACAAAGATACACGTGCACTGAGGGGATGTGTGAGGACCCCTGCCCGCCTGTGCCCACTGCCCATGGCTGCCCGCTGTGCCGTGGGGAGCCAGGCAGGCATGGATGCAGTGCCGGCAGCGCTGTTGGCCCGCGCTGTGCCAGGGGCTGGTGGCACCTTCTGCTCCAAAGCAGCAGCTGTGATCTTAGCAAGCTGCTGGCGGCGAAGAGAGTGGTCCTCGAGCCAAAAGCAGCCCTTCAGCAGCCCGCACAGCCACCTTAAGGCTCGGCATGTAGGATCAGGAAACATCCACAGGCGAGCTTCAGGTCTGTGTGGTCATTGTGTATGTATTTTGGCTAAACAAGACAAATCTGCCTGGTGACTGTATCTAACGAGGAAAAATGCTTGAAGGTCTGTGCCCTTGCCTGAAAGGATAACATAAATGGTGATTGGTTCAAGGCACAGCCCTGGCACTGACCAAGCAGCATGGCCCCACTACGCCTGTTGTGCCCTCACTCCTGAGCACAGCTCTTCCAGGGCAAGAGCTCTTCCTTATGGATTCACACTGCCTGGGGGACTCCCATTGGAAAAATATGTCAGCCCCCAAGGGGACTCTTCTTTCAGACGGGGCACTGGGAGTGTAGAGATGCTCACATGGTTTCTGTGTTGACTCAGGGAGTGGTGGAGCAATGGGCTGCCCAAAGCCAGGAATATCTCTGGTGGGCAGCGAGGGGCAGAGGCACTGGCAAAGGTGTTCCTTCTATGAACAGTCTCCAGGAGGAGTTTCTCACTGGGGCCTAATCTGGGAGCTGCTCTCCAGTCCTGCATGTGAGTGCACACTTCCAAACCCCCAGCCTCCTCCTGGGTCCTGTTCTTTGTCTGGCTCTGATTTCTAGCCTGGCTGTGGCTCTGGCGTGTTTCTGCCACATTTTTAGCTTTAATAAGAAAGGGCATTTCTGTGCCTGGTTGGTGCCAGTGGGAAGAGTTGGCAATGTTGCAGGAACTTAGCACATCACCTGAAAGGAGAGTATTCTTCAGGAATTCAAGAGGAGCAGACTAACAGGCACTAAAGAGCAGGGTCTTGTTGCTGGGATTGCTTTGGTTGTGTTTACCCAGCTCAGAAATGCATCCCTGGCAGACAAAGCAAGGTGTGCACAAAGGGACGCACAGCAGTCTCTGTTGTGAAATTGCACTCCCTCCCCAGAGCCCTTCCAGTGGGCCGTTATCACATGTGCTCTATTATTGGATTTCTCCAAAGTCTCCCTTTATCCTTATTAATGCTGTGAGTGTTGTAGCAAGGAGTGATATGATCTAACATTGGATAAAATCACAATTTGTCCTTCTTCTTGGTGTAAATGTAACGGGGCTTAACTGTACAAACAAATAAGCCTAAATAGAAACATTTGCGATGATAAATGGGCAAGGAGAGTGCTCTCCACAAGGTGAGAGATGACAGTGCCTGTGAACAGAATGGAGAATTCCGCTGCCTCAGGGTCAGTCCCAGGCAGACTCAAGGTCAGCGCTGCTCTCTGTGCTGCTCCCAGTGCGGTGCAGGTGTCCGTGCGCCTCGTGCTACTGGCCGGGCTCTGCGAGGAAGCTGAGGACTGAGCTGCACCAGGAGGAATGGCGAGTCTGCTCAGCAGCTCTCAAATGTATGGCTAATGTGTCAGCCAGTTGTTGGTGTTCTCGGATGGGCATATGGTGCAAAATGCTTTCCTCTTTTTAACTTCTCTTTGCCGAGTGCCTACCTTGTGGGACTTGGCTCCACAACTGGACACACTCCCCAGGCGGGTTCTCTCCATGAGTGAAGGGAAGCAGCAGGGCAGGACACCAGGGCACCTCTCTGGCACACGGCCCCCGGCACGCTGACCCTGCAGTCCCCTCATGGTGCCGAGCGGCGTGTAATGAGGCCCTGCGCGGATATTGATATGACAGAACAAAAGGCCAAGGTGCAGTAAGGACAGCAATCCGCAGGTCTCAGTCCATTTGTTTTTCACACCAAATCCATCACGTTAATGGGTCACCTTTCTGTGGCAGCTCATGATTACCTGCTTACCCGGGGAGAGCGGCAGGTAGGCGGCTGGCCGGGAGCGAGGGGGGGCAGAGCCAGGCTCCGCCACTGCCCCAGGGATTTATGGCAGGTCAGTGCCACGCGTTTCCCTGATAGATCAAGTGGATTGGAGTTTATTTGGGTCATAACGACCAGTGTTGTTTGCCATGACAAAGGACGGATCCGGAGAGGCCGTGAGCTCCCAGGGGAGTTAGGACTGGGCAGTAAAGATGTGCTCCCCCAGCCCCACAGCCCCACAGTCCCTTCAAGGGCTCTTCTGCCCTCACTCATGGAGCTTCTGGCGCAAGAAGGGGTCTGACTCTGATGGCACACCTGTACCCACAGCATCCTCTGTGCTGGGACCCGCAGCCCTCAGCTCGAAGGAGGTGGGCAGCTCTGTGATGGACTCCCATGGCTGCTGCGGCAGCTGCACTGAGCAGAGAGGAAAAATGTGCCTTCTGTGGTGCCCTCCTCATGCATGTTCCTATTTAATATTCATGCACCAAAATGAGACAAGTGTTTAATGAGGTCAGCCGCGAGTTTTATTTGAACTCCACCAGCAAAGGACTCCTCAAAATTGCTTTGCAGTGGATGTGCTAAAAAGTGTAATACTCACCCGCTGATAGCGCCTGCGGGGACCGTGCTGCACCGTGCAGCAAGGAGTGGGAGCCACTCCCCACTGCCCTGCAAAGGCAGAGCTTGAAATTCATGCTTATCAAAACTGTTCTTCCACGTGGTTCTGTAGAGGTGCAAGAGGTTCGTTACGACTGTGGAGAGTGAACAGGTTGCACTGCTGTCCTGGGGGCTGCCTGCCTCTCTCTTAGGGTTAATATTATCAGGGAATGCAGAGACAAAAGCTAAACAATGCTAATTATTTCAATGCATAGAAAAATCCAGCCTCAGCAGACAGAGTAAATCTCATAACATCTCAAGGCATGGAAGCCATCTGTGATAAGGACGGTTGCCTTTCAAAGATAAGGAAACAAAATTGAAACATATTATACATAAATGGCTTCAGGCAATGAATCATTCTGCAGTGTCCTCGCTGCTGGAGTGTGGCCATCATAAGGAAAACAGTAATAATAATAGTAACAATAATTAATACTCTGGGTCCCTTTTGCTGCTCCCGGCTGGAGGGCCCTCGGTTGGATCCCAGATACTGGGCCAGGAACAGTAAACATACATTTATGGTAATTTTATTTGAACTCTTGAGAATACGTCCCACACCACTATGATTTGATGGCTTATTAAACCCTGCAGGGTACCTTCTCAGGATGGGAGTGCTAGGAGCAGTTGGAGGGAGAGAGAGAGCCATCAGCAGGGACCGGCATCATTTCCCTCCTAATTAAAAGTCAAAATGTCATCTAGGTTTTTGTATTGTAATTGCAATGGTCATTGCAAAGACACCATGAAATCTGGCTGCATTAGCACTTCTTTGGGGGGAGGTCTGGTGAATGAAGATGTATTGAAGGCTGCACTCTGGCATCCTTCTCATACAAGTCCAGGCTTTAAGTGCAGTAAATGAGCCCCCTGCCAAGAGCTCACCTCACCTCCATGCCCCCCCCAACTATATCAAGGGACTTGAATGAAAAAAAATCATACATTCCAACCCTAAATGATACCAGTAAGTTTGTGCAAGCTTATGTAAATCACACAAAAAGTGACAAGTTTTCCTATTAAAAGATAATTGTAATCAGGGTGCTGGACGTGCGGTGCACTGATGATTGGAGATAGACGGGCAGCGTGAAAAGATGGATCGTTTTAATTTGCACCAATTAAATTGAAGTTCATGGGATCATCTTCTTCAATCTTCATGAATACTTTATTTTCTGGCTGCTATGGAGCTATTAAAAAGAATGATTGAGCCAAGAGCTAGGCATAGTATATTTTATGAAATATCACCTTTAAAGAATTTGAGTGCGCCATTTTCATAATGAGTTTTCTAGTACCTAATACCCTTCTATATTACTACATTTTTAAAGTGGATTGATCTGGAAAGTGCAGAAAGTGCAGGTAATGATACATTTTGCTAGGATAAGGTGGCTGATAATGTATCATGTTACTGCTCTGAGAATAATAGATTGTCTTGTGTTTGAGATGAGGCATTCTTATTTTGGTGCTCACCTTCTGCAGACGAGGGGGATCCTCTGTGTCTCTCAAAAAAAATGTTTAATTGTTTGCACGATTTCCTTCTTGTTTTTTTTCTTTGTCTTTTCTGTATAGTTTGTGACCTCGGAAAAAGATTTCGGGAGGTTTGAGGTACGCGTTTGTTGTGATGGATGTTGTTGGAACAGAACAGCATGTAGGAGACAACACACTATGGGAGATAAAGAAATACACAATCCTATATTATTTACCAGTGCCTCACATTCTCTTCCCAAGAGAAATGAGTGATGATAGCTTCAAAAGGATAAGTCAATGAGAAGGGTGGTCATCTCTCACTCACAACTGCCAAAGAGGCCCCAAGTCTCACTATTTCACACGCAGACAAATCGGCCCTTAACAGGCAGCTGGCGATGCTTGGCTGGGGGGGATCTGTGCCTAACGGTGCTGTTCTCAGCCAGTGTTTCCATCTGCAGAGCTGGGAAGTTCCTCCCGAGGTGCCCTGCTGCTGCCCCTGCTTTCTCTGCCCTGCTCCTGCCCGTGGGCTGCAGGTCGGCACCTGTGAGGCTGTGGAGGAGCCTCTCAGCACTGTGAAGCATGCAGGAGGGGCCAGGGCTGGGGAGCATCTTCATGTCAGCAATTCGTGCCAGTTTGGGTGACTGTGCACATCTCTTGTAAATAATGCACTTTAAGTTACACTGGATAAAATGTGAGCAAAATGCAAGAGGTCTCAGCTCTTTCAGTGCGCATGGCAACGATGGGTTGGGTTCATTTCTGTGATTCAGGAGCTGCAAGGTGCCAGCCTGTAAGGAAGCAGCAGTGGGAAGCAGCAGGAACACGACTCCCAACACGTGGCGCTGGGCACAGCTCCCAGGGGCACTGCTGCAGTTCTGCGAGCCACAGCAACATGATGCCATGCCTCCCTACATAGGTTTGAGCAACAGCAATCATAATTAACCCTGCTAATTAATCAGGGCATAATATATTAATTGCCAGCCAGCACACGAGGCTCCAATTGAGCAGGTGCTGTGTGGGAATCTAATAGGATAATGAACTGACGAGCAGTGCCACGTGCAGCAGAGTGCACGTCACTTGGAGGGACAGGCTTGGCACAACCCAGTGCTTGGCCCAAAATCACTGCTCCCAGTGCTGCAGCCTGCAAAGGAGCAGGTGGAGTGGGGTGTTGGGGTGAGAGCCAGAGGTGGCAGGCAGGGAGGTGCCACACCTGCCCACCTGCTGGTGGAGGAGTGTTGGAGGGATAGCATAACAAGGTCAGGACTTGTGTTGAGAGCTCAGTGCCTAGACATGTCACGAGGCTCAGCACTTCCCTTGGTGGTGCTGGAGCTGGGCTCGTCACCTTGGGTCTCCTGCTGTCAGCACTGTGTTCCACACAGTATTACCCAGAGAGGGCTTCTGGCCCCACTGGTGCCACCAGTACAGGAGGCACCCACCAAAGGCAGCCATGCAGGAGCCACAGGTCTGGGTCCTGCAGCTGTGCGATGCTCTGCACTGCAGCCATTGCTGCTCTGCACAGGTATGGGCTGGCATCAGCGCTGTGCTTTGCTTCCACTGCATTCTATTTATGAAGGATACAGGTATCTGTGTGCTTTTTATTCCAGTTGCCTGACTGGGTCTTTACAAATTCAATCTTTTCCTGGACTTGGCCACACAATTCAGTGCAGCACAGCGCATCATACAGCTCCAGCCTACAGGCAGATCCCAGAACAAAATAGGAGGGATGGCTCAGGGTGAGTGTGTGCTGGGGGATCCTCTGCAGCAGGCAGGGATGGGTCACAGCCTGCACCCCTCTGCAGTGGGGCTGCCTGCCCTCCCGTCACAACCTCAACATTTCATAACACCTTATTTAGGGCAAGAGCTTTTGCTGTGATTGCACAGGACCCTCTTTGATCTGCTTCACCATTGTTTAGTTTAATAGTCCTAAAATTGGCAATAGATTAAAAGAAAATAATTATCTCTAATTATGTTAATTAAATGGCTAATTCATTAACGAGCTTAACATCTTTTCCTTGGACAATCTTTGCTATAGGAGATTTTGCTTCCAAGAGGAAATGCCAGGCGTATGCTGCATTCTGTGCAAACTAAGTTGCAGCATGTTTAGCATGAGCTGGATGAACAAAATCCTCTCATTATTCAGTTGACAGAACAAAACTATAAATAGTGGATCGCAATTAAAATCAGAACAATTACTTTTTATCCATTATGCTGCCTTTTGCACAATAGCAGACTATAAAAGGAAAAGGCACAGTCCTTTTAGATCTCTCTCTCTCTCTCTCTCCCTCTTCCTCCCTCTCTCTCTCTCTCTCTCCTTATCCAGAACTGTAGCTGGCTTGCTAATTAGGAAGCTTTTGAATTAGATTATTTGCATGTCTGAACAGGGCTAGGGTATTAAACATCCCCGAGGACATACTATAATAACCTCTTCAGTGGCTTTTAGGATCCCCAAGGAACCAGGAACTCTGAAAAACCTCCAAAAGGAGGGAAAGTGCATAACGATTTCATCCAATTAGGTATGGATTAGTCGGCTCTGTGTCTTTGAATCCTGCTCACTGTGAGAAGGTGTTCTCCTCCAGGAACATTTGACAAAATCATTGGGGAAATTATAATGCAGAACCTAAATGAAATCGCAATACCTTAGTTTCTCCTCCAAGAAAAAATAAACTACAAAATCAATACAGTGGTGTATAAAGTAAAAAGAAATGCACCAGTCACTTTATTGCTCAGCTTCAAGCATAGCCCCTGTGTTTATAGCATCCATGAGTGACTATCAAAGTCAGCCTCCAAAGGACAAATGCTGCTGCTGCTATGATTGGCTGCAGCAGATTTTAGTTTTTAAATACCTCAGCATTATCCTCCTTGCAATGGCTTTCCACACTCTTCTAGTTTTAAGAAATCACCAACCCATTTATTTTTAACAAGATAGTTAACCGGCCTGAGGTCTCCAAATGCAGTGAGTTTTGCATGCAGGCCGCTCCAGCAGCTGGCTTGGTGCAGGACTGAGGGTCATGGGCTGCTATGGAACGGCCATGGCTGCACGACGGGTGCAGGGCTGCCCTCTGCTCTCTGTCCAGAGCGCTGGGCTGCTGCGCAGGAACCGCGAAGGGCAGCAGGGCTGAGTGCCTTCCGGCAGCACGGGGGCTCAGAGTGGGTGATGCAGCCCCCAGCCCCTACCCAGCCCCGCAGCCCCAGCCCCCAGCCCCGCTCTGCACAGCCCAAGTAGGATGGCAGGAGAAGTACAGGCGGCTGTAAGAGAATGCAGTGAGCGTGGGCTTTGTGCTGGGAGCCATTGATTTTTTTTCCCCTACCGCTGAGATTTAATTTGATGGAACTGAAACTCGAGCTTGGTGAGAAGTTTGATTACTGTATGTGGCCTGCAGAGGTGAGCCACGCTTGCAGGGCTGCACTGCACAGACTGCTCAGTGCCACTCTGGGTGCTGCACTCACTGCTTGCACTGAGAGCCCAGCACTGGTGCCTAACTGGGAGGGCTTCCAGAACAGCGATAAGAGAAAGTGCCCCAAAACCTGAGCTTGCAGCACAAGCTTCTACAGATCCTGTCCCGTGAGGACAAACTGCCAGTGCTGGTGCCCGTGTGGCTGGTGTGTGGCTTTACCTACTTAGGGCCATGGGAAACAACATCAGCATCACACTAAGAGCATGCCCGTATGGAGAGGAATCCCTCCCAGACAACACAGCTGGTTTCGAGTGCTGTCTCGTACACAGGCGGTGAAGCTTTGGACTGTGTTGCTTGAGGTCTCAGCATGGCCAGCTTCCTAAATTCTGTTTTTCAGAGCGTCCACATTTATTAACATGAAACTTCCCCAGCTCTCACGCCATTCATCCCACTGCCTCTGCCAAATTTCTCCAAATTTCTTTGATCTTTTCCAAATTTAAATAATCTATACAACTGTTTCCTTTTCCAGATCAGTAATTAATATATTAATGCCATTAGATTGAGTGCATAACCATGTAGCACACTGCTAGTGACCCTTCGCATTGATTAATAAAACACAATCTACTGCTTTTGTTTCCTTCCTCTTAGTTCATCTTATTGATTCATAATGCTACTGTATCTCTTACCCCCATTTTTATCTTGTTTCCCAAGAAATCCTGTGGGAAGACCTCATTAAAAGCCTTTTGAAAGTCTAAAAATATGTCAAGATATTCTCTTTTATCCATTTATATATTGGTAGGTTCAAAGTATTCTAACAGATTAATGAGACATGATTTTGCACAGCAGAAACTGTGTTGATTGGATGTGATCTTCAAGGTATTTTATCATTCTATATTTAATAAATGTTTAAACCATTTTGCCAGGTACCTGTGCAAAGCTGAATGGTGTCTAATATCCTGGATTACACTTAGAGTCTTTTAAAAATGTATAATATACAGATAAAACCCCTCTGCTCTCCTTCTGGGGAGGAAAAGCAGTGCAAATGCTGCTGCTATATTCATTTTGTTCTTAAATGCAGTGCATATCTGAAGATGTGGCCGCTTACTTCCTCCCTGATCGACTCTAGGATGACACACAGTGACTGCACAAGTAAGCTGTCAGGGTTCCTTGTGTGTACCCATTCCTGCAGTGCCCCCGGCAGCAGATAGGCATGGTGGATGGGCACAGCGGGTGGCCATGGCTGCCCATAGCACTGGAAGGATGGGATCCAGCTTGGTGCTGTGAGCATCCTGCAGGTTGGCTTCTGCCCAGTCCTGCCCGGCCCCTTGCGGCCCGGCCCTGTGCAGTCTGGGTGCTTCCTCCTTCCTCAGCGTTCATTTCTCCTTCAGTTCTTTTTGTGAGAAATCTGTACCACTTCTCCCCATTATTATTTCACTATAAAGATTAGCTTGTCAAAGTTTGAAGACTGAAACTATAAAACATTTTTTTTTCTCTGTTGGAGAACAGTTAATTTCTTTAAAATGAATACCATCTTAATTACAACCCGCTGTTCATTCCAAAACAAATTACTGGGAAATTATTTGTCCCCTCGGTTGCTCATGTCTCTGTTTTATGAAACAGATACTTCTGGGCCTTCCCCAGGCGGCAGCCCTGAGCTCCTCGCAGTGTGGGGCACGTGGGCAGCCCTGGCTCTGCCCCCGCCACCATCAGGGCCCCAGTTAGCAAATTTATCCCAGTTCTGCTCTCAACATAGGAGCAAACAGCGACTAATAAACCAACTCAACTTCATCTATAGCAAGAATGTGTTTTGAAAATAGAGAGTGTGAGTCTGTATTTGGCACAGTCTTCCAAGCTCAGAGCACCCTGATATTGCCCAGAAATGTTGATGTAAGTGGAATCCGAAGTAGGCCCTTTAATTGGGTAAGCAGGAGATAAAAAAAGAAAAAGAAAAAGGAATGGAAGTTCCCTGCAGCCTAATCACATCTCTTTGGGAAATTCCCTCACCAACCCAGCCATGAAGCCGGCACAAATCAATGTGGCCCAGGGGATCAACATTTTACATATATATATAAAATTGTAAACATCTTTTATGTATGCAATGTAATAACTACACTCAGCATCATGGGCTTTAAAAGCAAACGTTATGGGCAGTTGTATTGCAATAAAGTGGTTAAATGGGAAAGCTTTGAAGGGCTGATAATTTGTACTCTTTTCTTTACCGAACCAACTTATTCTTGTATGAGCATGACAAATTAAAACATGCTTCTATAGGAAGAGGTTTCCATTCATCAAGATCTTTTTTCCCAACCTTTCCATTTTCTGCCACATCTCAGCAGCAAAAAGGAGTCGTTCTGCTCCCGGCTGCAGGAGGCGGCTGCAGGCCTGGGGTGGATGGCAGATCTCTGGCTGTGCACCACTTCCAGAGCCCGGGCTCACAGCGCGGGCACCATCGGCACACGGCAGTGCCTGCAGCTCCTGGGGGCGATGGGAACGTGGGGCTGCTGGGAGCACGCTGTGTGCACTGCGCTGCTGCTCCTGCAGATTTACGCGCGGGGAACGCGTGCAGGTGGTGTTGTTAATAGGGTCCCTGAAAGTGGTTGCGGACTTCCCTCTGCAGTAGCTATAAAACTCTGTCAACAGAAATAGAAATTAATATTTTTAAAATTTATTAACCAATAAAGCTAACAATCAAATGTTATTTCTGACTTGCAGAGACAAGCAGTGGTGCGGGTTTGTGCTGTGCCACGCTAATTAACGCTGCGGATGTATTCTCTGGGGCCGTGTCTCAGTTGCTTCTGGATCAAAAATCAAAGTGATGCGATGGGTCTGGTGCACTAAATGAGCAGTAAATAACGCATTCACTGCCTTTAATTATTTAACAAGCACTGCAGTGACCCAAGATAATTTAAAATATGTACAAAAATACAGCATGGGAATGCTGTGCTGCTGAAGGTGTTGGGTTTTTTCACTGAAGGCAAGAGTTCTCACTTTATTTAAGCTGCAGAGAGCAGTCCTCCCCTCACTGCACTCCTCAGCATCCTGAGCTATTTCCTAGGGCTGGAGCATGATTTCCCCTCCGCAGTTCAGTTATTGCCTAGTCCCTCTACTGACAGAACCAGCAGGACTGACTTGTATCTTTTGTTACAGAGTGCTGCACACACCTCTTGGAGTTGTATGCCCCCACCTCCTGTTTGCTCTGGGAGGGCTGCCCTATTGCTGCTCTGGGAATTCTTTCTAATGCCACGCACAGCTCAGGTGTTCAGCGTTTAATAAGCATGAGAGAAATGCACCCTTTTGCACAGTTAATTTTAATCTGTCCTCTGAGGCTTGGCCTCAAGTTACAAAACGAGGGGGAGAACATGCAGAATCTCATGCTGCTGCTTTCTGGTACAGCTCCACAGGACTGTCAGGGGCTGTGGGATGGTGACCTGCACGCGCTACTGCTCTACTGCACTCTGCTCCCATTGTGATGCCATGCAGTGAGGCCCGGCAGGGACTGGCCTGGCGTGGGTCCCCAGAGCTGCATACGCTGGCTGGAGCTGTGGAGTGGAGCTCTACATGGAGACCTGTGAGCAGAGAGCAGTGATTCCTGGAAGGATGGCAGAGCAGGACCTGCGGAACCTAGCAGGACGTGCAGCTGGGCAGCAGGCTGAGCAGCACAGGGCTTGGGATCAGAGGAACCACGGCTGCTGCTCCTTCTCTTTTTGTATCCACAAATACAGCTTAAATAATTTGTAAAGCATTGGGATGTTTGAGGAGAAACTGCCTTAGAATGTATTCATTTTCATAGGCAGTATCAGGGATTTCTAAGAAGGTATTGCTTTGCATAAATAATCCAGCATTAGTCTTCTAAGTCTTAAACAAGTGAACAGTCCCTCCTTCCTGCTAATATGACCTCACCTGATAGGTTGCACGGTATGAAACTGCTGCCCAGCGCCAGGCTTGCTTCATATTTAAGCCCTTCTCATGACGAATTGGAAATAATATCTTCCCAACAGTACTGACTTTGGAAACCTTCATTAAGGGTTTGATGATGCTGCATGTTGGAACTCAAGCTCCTCCAATGACTTCTATGCTTGCAGCTGCATGATTTCACCCCACTCGCTTTTAACTCCCCTGCATTCATCTTGCCCGAGTGTCTGCACTGGATATTGTTTACTCTTTGGATTAGTAAACCCAGGATTAATTCCACTCTTTATTGCTGAAAGTGGCAGTAAATCCAGTATCAGGGAGAGCCAGGAATCTGCTTAGCTCTGCTGCATGACCCTTTCACGGGCAATAAAAACACACATCTCCTGTAGCAAGGCACTGTGCCACTGAGTACAGGGACAGACAGAATCCCTTTCTTTTTCTTTAGAAATCTTAGATGCGATCAGATCTTTGGTGTCTCTCAAGGGAAGAGAAAGGACAGAACACAATGGCTGCATCCTCCTGTTACTGCTGGTCCAGCCCGCATGCTGCCTGTGCTGCAGGGCTGTGCTGGAGGTGAGGAGCCCAGCGGGAGCAGCAAGGGTTAAAGCAGCACTCCTGCTGCCCTGCCGCTCCACTTGCAGGAAGGCTTTTTCCTGATATTAAATCAGTAAGGAGGAATGTGGGGCTGGGAACTGAGGGGAGCTTGTTGGAAAGGTTACCTAAGTGAACCACGCAATTTTTTCCCCTCAACTTTGTTCCATCCTAAGGTAAAAGGTTCATGCAGAGAGCTATAAATTCCTGTCACATTTTGTTGTAATCTCTCTATGGTTTTATTACTTAAAATGCCGCACTCTCGAGACGGGGAATTTTCCAGGGGTTTGAGGCTGACATGGAACCACATTTATATTGTGCTGAAGCTCCTCTGGAGTCTCCTTGAGACATGTGGCCGGCCAGCCCGGCGTGAAGGCCTTATCAGTCACTCCCCAGCAGAGTCAGCCCATGAATTATATCGGGAGCGGCGGTGGCTCCGCGAGCGCGGGATTGCGGGCCGCTGGGTGACAATAAACATGTCCTGGGAATGTGTCCTCCATCATTCACCTGCAGATAGCAGATCTGGACCTTAACTACAGCTCCCGATCTCTAAATCTCTGCGTGACCTGAGCGAGAGACAGAGGTGAGTCTCAAGGATATCTGCCCAGCGGAGCCCTGTGCAGGAAATGCCCAGGGGGGGCTGCAGGGCGCAGGGAGCTGCGGGCGCTGCTGTGCGGTGCTGCTCTGAGGGCAGCACTCCGATCCCACGCTGCGCCTGGGGCCAGCTGCCCTGCTGCCCACGCTCTGCCCGGGCTGTGGGGCTCCTCAACTCATGCAGCCACAGAGATGGGAAATAAATCAATCGAGCCTCTTCCTAAATTAAAATAATAAGAAGAAAGGGCATAAATGCGAAGTGTTTGTGAAGTAATGAAGGAAAGCGGCATGCTCGGTGCCACAACTAAACGCGTCCGTTAAAAACCATAACCTCTGTAAAATTTGTGATAAAATTACAATTTAATTTTATAAAGATAATTTATTAGCTAATACCTCATTGCACATCTTAATAGCTTGTGCTTAAATAATAGTAATCTTGATTGCTGTGCGGTCATTAAGCTATTTTTTTTCATATACTGTTTAACTGACCATTTTGTATGTGGTTTGGGAAGAAAAAAGTAATTATTGAAGTCTTAAGCAGTGAGTTAATTTCTAATGAAAGGATAATTTTATCCCAATGATTTTACATTTAATTAACTGCGGCTACACGTAATATGAAGTTTAAGGCATGCTGATCCATTTGTGTATGCAGCAGAATGCAGCCCCCACCCACCCAGCGCGGGGCTCAGGGCAGCGCCTGCAGCAGCACTGGGGGACAGAGCAGCCAGAGCCCACCCAGTGTGAAACCAGAGCAGTCTATGCACTGCTGTGCTGTCCTGAGGTGTGGGTTAGAGCCTCGAATGGGAAAATTATACAGTGACATTTTCAGACTCTTTGAAGTTGCTACCAGCCCCATCAGCACTTTGAGGATCTCTGCAGTACGGAAATTATAGCACAGGTTCTGATGAGGTGTGAAAACGGGCAGGGAGGAGCAGCCTGGCCACATCTGTGGGCTCTGCAAAACTGGCGGCTGCAGCGGCTGCGGGCAGAGCATGCTTGCTTTTACCCTGGGACCAGAAGATTCCTCCTAGGGAGACTTCCCACGTTGAAGGGTAGTTTGGAAAAGGCTGGGATGGTAGGAGAGGAAAAATCACTTCTGCTCAAATAGAAGAATGACTTTGGAAGAAGAAAAAGGACAATGAAAAATCATGCTTTGGTCAGCCTGCGAGTGTTTGTTTTTGAAATGCCCACACATTCCCTTTTGATTTGGCCCCATTTTGGTGACTTTTCAGCCCTGTGCAGCTACACAGGCCCTGCTCACCCCCGCCCATGTAGGTGCCTCCATGCCACGAGGGAAATGCTTGTCAGGATATTGATAAACAACAGATCTGTGTCAGCGCAGATGCCTTTTTAATGGCATGTCCCGAGGTGCAGACATTAGGGTGATATCCTCCTGCCTCCCAGCGATGTGCGCAGCAATCACTCCTCCTCAAGCAGGGGAAGGCTGCTGGGAGCCTGCTGCCCCTGCCTCATTAATGCACCTCCCTCTGCTGCCGTGGACAAGAAAAGATAAACCTGGAGCCCTGTTTGCAGCAGCAGGGCTCTGCTCCTGCCAGGGGAGAGGTGAGGGCTGTGTGCAGATGCGAGGAATGGGGTGCAGAGCTGTGCATCCATCGCCCTGCAATCTACTGGCACTGTGAGCAGGGGAGCTGCAGCCCTGGAACTTAGCCACACCTGCTGCCTTCTCTCGGGGCCAAAGCCCACGATTGTACTTCTGATGGAAAACAATTCTGAAAATTCTGTTTCATTTTGGACATCATTTGAAATCTAAAAGAGTTGACACTTTGATTCTAATCATTTGCTCCAAATCATGTTCCCAAATAAAACTTCTGCAAGGGAAATGTCCTATCTCTTTCAAAGTAATGGAAAATGCTGAAGTGGAGCTTTGGCCCTCGAGGCTCCATGGGCTTCCAGATGAGTGTTGATGTGTCCATGAGCTCTCATGTCCACCTGTGTTACCTGACCCAAGGGCGTGCCTAAGGAGAGCCAGGGTCTGCACTGCTGTTGGAGCCTGAGCGCCCGCACACCACCCAGAGCACGCAGCCACCCCTCTTCCAAAGAGCACCCACCACCATTTCCATTCCAGAATGCCCGTACTCAGAAACAAACAGCCTAGGAGAACTTGTCAGCTTGTCAAGAAGAAACAAACCCATACGGCTGGTCGAACTGATCCCAACCGGACTGCAGGGCTCAGACCTTAAATATTCATGATTCAGCCCAGAATAAAAATATCTCAAAAACATATTAGCTGCAAGATTATTAGCCCTGGGAGTCGCAGAGAGATCAGGAACCTTACCACATGGTGCACTGATTGCTGCAAAAATCACAATTTTTAAGGAAAATCTCTCACAGCCACAGTATATGGGCTTTAATATTCTGCCCATTGTCACAACTAAACACCACCCTAGTAGCAGGCATGCAAATGGCAGGGGAGAGCTGAGAAAGACAATAAAACTGGAAGCAGCCTTTGGAAGGGCAAATAAATAATTTGATTGCAACACGAAAGTGTTTTCCGGTTTGATGGGCATTTCCTTTTCATTGGAAATAAACCAGGCTAAATGGCTCAATTGGTGCTGTGCACCCAAAAATGGGCCCAGCTAGCTCCTTCTCTCAGTAAGAGTGGGTATAGTGGAGGTACATAAAAACATAGTTTATTGTGAAATTAAGTGTCCTGTTCTTGAAAACAACTCTTAAATTTAACATTCCAAGGCTGCTGCTGTTTATTTGCACTCTCGGAGCACTCTCAGTGCTGTCCACTCAAGTACTCGAGAAATACATTGTAATAAAAATAAATGGACAGTTCGGGTTCCTCTAAAATTAAAACAGGATATACAGCAGACTTGCACTTCTGCCTTGAACCAAGCTAGCCTGTGATAAAGTCACATTGTGTCAGAGATGGCAAATTATGTATGCTAATTACTTACCGGAATTTCAGATTTGTCCTTACCATAATTAAAAAGGTGTCACTTTATTAGAATAGGGCTGGAATGATGGGGCTTGGAGCAGTGGAGGAGATTTCTGGTTAGAGATAATTACCAGTGATGTATTCCTTTCCCTCACTGCCATTTTTGCTGCAATCTCCCCATTACTGGGTAATGGATGGCTGGCACGGCTGTGCGCTGCCGGCCCGCGAGAGCCCCCGGGCTGGGCCTGGACACCAGGGCTGGCTGGCACCAGCACTGCACCCGCGGGATGTGGCAGCAGCAGTGAGTGCCCACGGCTCAGGGGCAGCTGCAGCCGGGCTCCAGCCAGGACGTCCCACGGGCGGTGTCCCGGGAGCTTCGCGCGTGCCTCTCGGAGTGCCCGTGGCAGGACTGCCGTGCTGACAGCAGCCTTGCTCCCTGGCTCTGGATGTCCTGCAGCAAAGCGGGGCTCTCCTCCTCACAGCCCTTCCCTGGCACTGCTTCCAGCACGTGCCCTGCTAAAAGCCTCTGCTAAGGCTGACACGTTATTTATATGCATGGTAATATCTTTCTGTTGGCAGAAGAGACTTGAACCTGTCGAGGGCAAACTCAAGTCTCTCCGAGGGCCTGGCAAAAGAAAATAGCAGCATTTAACCGCTATGAAAGTCACAGCGTAAACAGGGACACGGAGAGAATAATTGCATGGCTGGAAAGCTGGGCTCCACGTTATCATTATACATTGAATTCTTGGTCTGTAAGTACAGGGCTGGTGTTAACCCCGCAGAAGATGAAGGTTATAAAAGAGGCATTACTTGGAAAGGTCAGCAGGCTATGCAAACATGGTGCAGATACAATACAAAGATTCAATACTAAGAGCTGTTTGCAGTGGGTTGGAGAGGCAGAGCAGTGGGAAAAGTGGGCTCTGACACCTGAGCATTTGTTATAGAGTCCGGGAGACTCCTTCTGCTGTGAATTTGGTGAGCAGAAGCCTCGGTGAGATCCAGACCAAACTCAGTGCTGCTGGCAACTGAGCACTAATTAGCAGTGGCTGCTTGCCATGGAAGATGCTCTGCAGCGCGATTTGCAGCTAGTGGCACACTGAGCTCCATGGCACGCCTGGAAATGCTCAGGTGAAACAAAGGGAGAGAGACAGCTGTTCCGTCTTGATACCGCTGAGGTCTGGCTGCATACTGTCATCGATCCCAACTCTAACTCAACATATTTGGGCAGTTAAGGCATTTTTTTCTTATAAGAGAGACATCTCTAGGTTAAATGCTGCACTGCAACCCATGTGGTACATGTCTGGTCTACCCACAGCACGAGCAGCTCTTATGGTTGATGGAGAGACCCATCAGCCTCCACATTTTTATAAAAGATTGTTTGGTTAGCTCATGAGGCAGTGTTGCTATTGCCAAAGGGTTTTGCTCCCCAAGCCTGAGCTGAATATTGTATTATTTTGCCATGCTCAGAAACTAAAATTACAACAATTTAATTTTGAATATGGTAGCATTATTACCATTTGTATTTGCCATTTCATAAGACTTTTCATTTCAAGTGCTTTGCTTTCCTGTCAAGAGGAAAAACCTTCAATCTATTGGCTTTTACCAGAGAGAGAACTGTGCTGGAATGTAATGCAGTATTGTATATTTCTTCTCTAATGCTCTTTTGAACAAAATCATCTATTTCATCAACAGTATATCAGCGGTGACCAAAGACCATTAAATAATGCATCTCACTCAGGAGCAGCGGAGCAGGGAAAGGGCTCTGACCTGTTTTAAACCTTATTACTTTCTTGCATTATGCCCCTCACTGCAATCTTTTTGTTTAAGTGATTTCAGCTGAGGCGTTGCTTCCTGCCTTAAAATACAAGGCAGACATGTTATTTCTGAGGTGTTTGGTAGACTCAGCCTCAGCATTTCCCATTCAACATCTAAAACAGCCTCTACGTATTAATCTTTGTTAACCTTGCCACATACACACTCATACATGCGTGTGTCAGGGGGCTGGTGTAAATAGCATCCCTCTGTATTTTGACATCCCGTGTGGAGTCCTTCCATATTGCTCACACTTGAGTTTTTACTTCCTAGCAAATGCTCGGTGCTTGCAATTAGCAATCACAGGGTTGGTAAAGCATGCAGGAATATTAATCTAGAGTGGAATAGCTCAGAAAATAGAGATACTGCCATAATAATCAGAAGGTCAGGACTTGAACTGTAGACTGAAATTTAAGCAACACAGCAGTACCACAGACTTGCTTTGATTTACCTCTGTGCCGTTAGTGCTGAGGAGCTTCTCAGCTCTGGGGGTGTCTGGTGGTGGAGGAGCCAATGATGACCAAAATGTGGAATGCACCATTACTTTTTCTCTCCCAGGGCTGCCCCACACCAGGCTCCTCTTTGTCTCTCAGGGAGGCTCCAGGCCGGTTCCAGCACTGTGAAACATGAGCGTCTCCAAGGGGATGGCCGACCCGCTCCAGGGCTCTGTCCTTCCACCACTGCTCCCGACGACGATGTCCCTCCCAGCCCTTGCCATGCACTTGGCCACAGATACAAGTGGCACAGGGATGAAGGCTGTGGGGGCCAGGGCAGGGTGAGCCACCTGCACACAGCCCAGGCAGGAGCACAGCTCTGCGGAGTGAAGTGTGGCTGCTGCAGGAAGGCTCTGCTGGGAGCTGAACTGGCGGCCATGGTGCGGAGCTGTCTCACTGCTAGCCCTTGTGAAGCACAAACCCCCACCAGCCTGCAAGGAGAAAGCCTCAGAGACTTACAATTACATTTTCTCACTAGTCTAATGAGGTGAGAGACAGACAGAGGAGAGAGTTCCCTGGGCTAATTTTCCAGCCAGCAACCACTGCATTGCTCCGGTATTGTGAGAGGCAGAGGAGAAATGACTCTGCCATATTAGAGGCTCTTGCTGAAGGCATTTTGGAGCATATTCCTCCAGGACACTACAGCAAAAAAATCAAGATGACAAACCACTATACTGCGCTCGATTGGGATGCAGAAACCCTGCAAGAGATGTGCGGTGCTGGGGTGCACTGAGTGCAGGAAGCTGCTGGGCGGTGGGAGCAGCTGTAGGGCTGGCAAGGGTCTGCGGGGAGCAGTGCTTGGCCAGAATCACTGTGTGCGGTGCTTTTCCTGAGCCAGTGACAGGAGGTCAGCACCTGCATGGGGGGAGGAATTAGCTGTAAGAGAGAGAGAGCATTGCATTTGTCTCCACAGCTATCAGACAATTTGTTATCATGGAAATGTTAGCAATGGGATAATCACTGTCCGGTGGGACCGGTGTTGTTCTCCGAGCGGCAGGCACTGGCAGAAAGCTCTGCTTCCCTCCGGGCATGTTCAGTCTTTCAGATAGAAGAAATCCCAAGAAATCCCTTTTCATACCCACAAGGAACATGGGAGGGAGCGCTCACTTGTTGTTTCATAACCTCTATTGTCCATGCACTGGTTTCAGGTTAAGCTCAACACTTGGCCATTTAGAGATACTTGAATGATTTGTTGCAAGTGTTTGCTCAAAGGTCTTGTGCTCCTCTCATATTCTGGGTTTAGCACAGCAGATGTGCTTCCAGCAATGTCAGAATGGGCCTGGAGAAGTGCAACTTTCTGATCTCAGACTAAGTCAGGTAGAAGGGTAAGCAGGATCCTCCTTCATCGTGAATACACAAAGTCCATGAGCATGTACATCAGTTTGCATGAGTGTGGGGCATCCATGTGGGACAACCAAACCCTAAGTGAGATTGAACCTTTCCCATCTCAGAGACAAATCCAGCTGGTCATGTTTGTCCCTTGGTGTGCTCTGTAGAGTTCAGAGCTTTCAGGCAGTCCTGGAATTAACTTTGGCCTGAGATCAGTCCTTGAGGCACAGGAGGAGCACCACCCCTCTCCTTTTTGCTGTCTGCACTACTCTGCTCATGCAAACTAGCAGGAGTTCTGTCAAATATCAAATAAGAATTTTGTTGCTGAAGCTCTTGGAAAATTGACAGGTAGCATGCAAGCAAACATTAAATCAATAACAGCAAATTTCCCCTGGGAAGCTTGTAGTGTTTTCTCATCAAAATCTTTAAATCCTTAAAGAAACCATAAAAGGTTTACACTCCCCACATTGGTTAATCTGGTTACCTCTGCATTGCTCAGCGCGGGCTGATCGCCGAGCAGCGAGTGTAATACCCAGCGCTGATCACCGAGCGGTAAGTGTAATACCCAGTGCCCCACGCTCTGATGTATTGTAGCTTTGTTAGTCACTGTGGCTCCTTGGTAAATTCATTTGGAGTCCTCCGGGGTTTTAAATCTCTCATTTGGCCAACAACGAGGTCTGAAAAGATTGCAGTTCATTTCGACCCATAGTGGATGGAAGGCTCATTTACTGGCTGCAGGCAACTCAATCAGGCTGGCCGCTGATGAGTGAGTGACTTGTTCAGACCGCTAGTCAATATGTGTCTGCTGTGATAGAATGTCAGCATCTGCTGGCTGCTCCTGTCTCCCAGTGCTCTGGCTTTTTTCATTTGGTCTGATCAATGTTATTAAAAACACCTAGGAGTTCCTTAACTGCTCTGCCACTTGAGGCTTTTCTTTCTTTCTCTTTTCTTAAACACAACTTCGTATTATCTGCAAACATGTGCAGATGATGTACACGGATTGATTTTTTTACACGGATGTACAAGTGTGGGGACTCAGTGTGTGCGTGTGCTCACATGTTATATTTTATAGGAGATGGTTTTAAAATTGCATCACCTTGGTTTGATTTTTTTGTATGTGCTGCCCCGAAGTAGCTCAGATTTAGAGCCTTTTACAAACATCTAACCACCACTTGTGAATAAATTTTCAGATACAAGCTTGCAAAAAATAATACACCTTGCCCAAAATTTAAGCTAGAATTTCCATGTGGAATCGATAACACCCCAGGAACACCTGTACATTAAAATGCAGGTCATTACTCCAAGCAAAGGACAGATACGGATTAGGTGCATAACCACAGGGCTAAAATCCTGTTATGTGATGGGTCTGCAGCACAGACATCACTGCCCTTGGCTGCACACCCACTCACTGTCCAGCAATCCATTTCCTGGGGGTGAGAGACACACCACGACACAGGCAGGTCAGCTACTAATTATGCAAAAAAAAAAAAAAAAAAAAATCAAAAAACAAAACAAGCAGAATGCAGATATATTGCTAAATATTTTAATCCATCTGCCAAATATGCCTGATCCTGTGGGACTCATATTTCTCCCGGTGGGGAAGGACAGCTCAGTGTCTCTGGGCAATTTGGGGGCTCTGCCCATGCCCTGCTCCATGTTTGTCCCATCAGTGGTGTTTCTCCATCCTCCACCAGCACACAGACCCCTGAACTCTTGCTCACTGTTGTGCTGCCCAGCTTGCTCAACAGTGGGTCTGCACTGCACTGAGATGCTTGGTCTCAGGAACGTGGCCTGCATGCTGCCTGACGACCATGACCACACCATGGCTGTGTTGTCCCATCTACAGAAGGGTGTGGTGCCAGCTCACCCTGCATTCCTCATGTCCATGTGGCACACAGGCGAGGCAAGGTGATCTGCTGTGACCTGAGGACATGCTTCAGAGCCATCCCCTACTCTCCTCCCTGCCCCCTTCCTCTGCAATATGGCATCCAAAATAGATACCAAGAAATGACCTGCCAGGAAAAAAATGGAAGCCTATAATTATGTTATTGAAAAACTGTTCCATACTGTATTATTTAAGGTTATTTTATTATGATGTTGAGATGAGTTTCTTAAAGAAGAAACTGTGGTTTTATTGCACTCCTCATGGAGAGAAGCCTTGGGTGATTTGATAGCCTATTTGAACAAGAAGGATGCTTTACGAGTCCCTATAAAAACTGATGACCCCACTCACATTTGTATTTAATGAAATAAGGAGGAGCTTTGGTTATGTTTTCAATAACCTTCGCTGCTGTTTCAGACCTGCCTCAAATAAGAGTCAGAATCTGCATGTTTCTGCAGGAGCCAGGCGGCCACAGGACATTGGGGAACCCAGCCTGGCTCAGGCTGCTTGGGCTGCAATGGGACACTGTGCCAGGGATGGGATGAGGAGTGGCAATACTGGGAACAGCCCTTGGGGAGGTGTGGGGGATGGGACGGGGAGAGGAGCCCGGTTCTCCCTCCACATCCTCCTGGGGCACCTGCACTCGCTGTGATCCTGCGTAACTTCCCGGATACAAAACCAAGGTTTTCCACTAGAGAAGTTCTGTCTGTCATAAAACATTAAATCTCACTGAAAAGTTCCAGTGCTTGGATTCTCCCCATTAAATTAAATAATTGCTGCTGCTGGAAGGCTCTGTAGCTCATGCTGTGAGCCAGCGGGCACTTTCCCTGCCTCTCCTTGGCACAAGAGGAGCCTCAGGGCCCCGGCTGTGGCTCAGCCTGGTGCAGCTGCGCAGTGCTCCAGGATTCCTTGCTCCTCCAAGCCCTGCCGGGCCGGGTGTGCAGCAGCCAGTGGCAGAGGTGGTCCCAGGAGCGACGGTTGGGTCAGCGGTGCTGGCTTCGCCCTGGTGCTGCTGTGGGGAGCACAGGCACCAAGCACCCAAAAAGGCCCCAAACCAGCCCTCAGTGCTCCGGGACACATGAGGGCACCCCTAAATCTCCGTGGGGAACGGTTTGTTGCAGAGCCCCAGCAGTGTGCACGGTACTGCTGAGCATGACCTGGACCGAGTGATAGCAGCGTTCCTCTGTGCACAGTTGCCAGTAACCTGAACGCTTACTGGAAATGAGATCTTCCCTGAGCTGAGGTGCACGTGTTGACCCCCGGTCCCCAGACGGCATGCCAATTCTGAGGGGACACAGCTACGTGGGACAGAGCAGGGCAGCTACTTGTCTTATGGCCATCTACAAAGCAAGGCCTAATTAACTTTAATCAATGGGGCTTTCTCTATTGAGTTGTCCAGAATTTGATTGCTCCCTGCAGCAATACCCAGCAAGGTTAATGTGAGATGAATGAAATCAGAGAGAGGAAGCGGAGGCGGGGAGCCCCGGGCCCCACACTGTGCCTGGGACGGCCGTGTCTCCACAGGACCCGCAGATGTCCCACAGCCAGCACCATTCCGTTCCTCCGCTGAGCTCAGAGGTGATGAGGTGGAATCTGGCAGAGTTTATTAAAGCACATCCAAGCCCTCCGACTTACATTTGCATTCACAGTTTGATGTAGATGCCACATAAGCAGATGCCTATGAATAAGCTGGAACAGGGTTATAACATCCTAGTGGTGGAGTGATTCAGTGTAATGCCTCGGCAAGCTGTTCTTTAATGGGCTGGAAGTCTTATTTTTACGATCATTGGAACGTAAAGGGTCAGAATCTTAATCTTCTAATACTGTGTTTTTAACAACATTTACACTTTAACATATTGAAAAATCTCATCTCTTTCTGCCAACCGGCATGACAACACAATTCAAATCGATCAGTACAGCAGTTTATTTAGGTATTTTACACATAAATCACTCTGGCTGAAATACTTCTTTTCGCTTCCAGTACTTCTTAATATCTCAGTGTTTCTAACTTTTATGTTTCTTATTTGAGACTCCAGAGTTGGGTGAAGTCTCCCTCCTGAATAATTCAGAAGCCTCAAAGGACAGAGGCAGGTTATGGGCCGGCATGCAGCGCAGGCACAATTCCTTATGGCTCTTTACAACAGGGAAGCCGGTACCCAAGGAAAACAGAAAGTTTGCAAATAGTCTGCAGGTATGAGGAGAATTAAATCATGCATCATCCTACAAAACTGACAGGGTATGGAAACACATCAGGAAGAGGAAACGTTTCTGTTTCCATGAAACCTATGGCAATGAAGACGAAATGTATTTCAGAGCTTACAGTTCTTAAACAAAACATTCAGCCTAGGAGCCAGCAGAGTGCAGGAAGAACTTTTCATCTCAGAACAAATTGATTTGATTCATCTCTCGGATGAGAAGGGGGGGAAAAAAAAGGAAAAAAGGAGATTTCTGGCTCCTTCGCTAACAGTGCCGTCCTGCTGTGCCGGCTCTTGCCTCCTACAGGGTGCTCCCATAGGACCTGTGTCCAGGCTGAAGCCTCAGCAGAAGCACTTCTCGTGGACGCTCAGTTGTGTTGGGACAGTGGGGCCAAAGGTTTGGCTTATAATTTAATTTAAAGGTCCTTAACCAGTTCTACTGTTTCCTGGACTAGAATTCTCTCCGGTCCCATGTGAGAAAGGAGCTGTGCATACGGGCTGAACCACAATGATTTGATTCATGGGCTGAAATCATCATTGAACAAGTGTCACAACATGGCATTAGATTAAGAACTAAAGTGATGGGCTATGGTGAGCCTGTTCATTAGTATTAATAGAGCTTAATTAGGCACAAGCATGGTGTTGTAAGGAAATGTGAAGAGGTGTCTGCGGTTTCCATGGTGGGAAAAAAAGAGGTGCTATTCATTAAAGGTAAAAGAAGCCCTTTGTACCTTTCTCTAAATGACGGTGCAACCCAGGCTCGAGATGAGTCCTGCTGCCCCAGGAGAGCAAGGCAGTTAAAGCCTGGCTCAGGGTAAAGAACCTGAGCAGAGGATGGGAAAGTCCAGATGAAAACCAGGCAGTGAGGGCTGCTCTCTGGTGAGTTCTGCTCTGTGAGAGGGGAGGAGATGATGTGCTAGATTGGCCCCCCATGCTGGGGGAGGGCAGGCTCTGGCTGCTGCTGCCAGGGCTGAGGGCACCGCTCAAGGTCCCTTTTGGAGGGAGAAAAGCAACATTAACAATAGGTCTGCAGGAACTGGTCTCTGAGTGGCACTGCACCAGCAACGCAGGTGGCTTTGCTGGGGATGTGGATGTTTTGCAGCCATAGTAAACATCCATGGATGCATCTGATGTTTTTGTAATGGTTTCAGTTGTTTCCTTCTCTTCAGTACCCTCCCTTTTACACCAGTTCACTTCCATTCATACTGCTCTTTGCTTTATGGTTCTTAGGCCATTGTGCATCTCTCCCCATTTGGCAGCATTAAATTTTATTTACCATATGTCCCTACTGCTGCAAAGATGATAAAACCCTTTGGATTTTTGTTGTTGCTAGCTCATTCAGCGCTCACCTCAATTTAGCGTCCTCGGCAAGTGGAGCTGATTTGTTGTTGGTTTTCAGTCTAACCGGGGTCCAAGCTGGGACAACTGCCAGACTACACTGCAAGCCCACACTTCACTACTGTGGTTTTTTTTTAAAGCACTTTGCCAGATACCACCCTGCAGGAGGTCTCTAAAACCTCCATGGTGGGGGAGAGCATCGTATGGACCTTTGGCAGAGGAACCAAGAGAACTGCCAACAAAACCCTCAGTATGTGGTTATTTTTCACTTTTGTTCTTATTCTGTTGAAAATATCTCCCCTTGTTGATTGTACGAATCAATGCCATTATACCTGGGGTTAATGTGCATTTCAGGCAGGCTATAACAGACAAGTGGAAACACAACCTGGGAAACACATCCAGGACCAGATGGGTTCTGCCCTTTTTCTGCACTGCCTTCCACAGGCTGAACTGCCAGAGGAGGCAGCAGCCAGGGAAAAAGTGCTCCTTTGGACACCGTGAAGGTCTTATGGCAGCTGAAGTCCTGGAGTCAGAAGATATGGAGAACTGCCTCCTGCTCCCACAGCCAGAAATACATCTGCACTGAGGGCTCTATAGTTATGGGGGAAGCCAATCTCTTGCACTTGTTACCAAAGCTGGTACTTCCCTCCTATTATGTCTAAATTAAAATGCAGCAGACCATTTTAGCACTCATGAATGAGTGAAATGCAGAATGCTGGTACATCAGGCTTTGCTGCTGCATGCAAATGTATCTGGAAACAATGGCTTAAAATTGTTTCCACCTTCAAACACATCAGGAGGTGATTTCAGGATCCTTTGTGGAATACTAATACTTACTTCCAGAAGTCTTTTAATTTTCAGTCACTGAAGGGGCAGAGTTTGAGATGCAGCTAGCTCTCCTTTTAACAAAATAATCATCATCTCTCACTTTCATAACATATTCCAATTCAAAGGGTCTCAAATGGAGGCCTTCATATCTCTGAGAGCATCACGCAGCCAGACGCAGAGCTCAGCCAAAGCACACTGACATCAGGATGGCTCTGCATGGGCCACTGAGTGCATTTGCATGATCGCTGAGCAGGACAAGGGCTGAGCTGCCATTCCAGTTGTCTGGCACAACTTTACCCCACTAATGGGTCGTATGACAAACACTGCCATTGGTGCGTGCTCATTGCAATATTTGGGTACTGGAAACTGACCCCCAGGACTGTCATTGCAGCATCCCGGTGCCCAGTGCCCGCGGGCTCTCCCTTCTCAACAGGGCTGTACGAACAGCTCTGCCCTCGCTGGGCATCGGCTGCCAGTGGTGCCCCATCGGGCTCTGGATGGGTGCAGTGCCACCACCCCATCACCGCCCCCACGTCCCCATCCCCACGTGTGCCACATGGTGCCCAGTGCCGATCTATGGAGAACCAGGCTTGAAGAGAGCTCAAATTAAAGGTAAGTAATTTCCTTTTTTCCTACCTTGAAATTCCTATTGATTTCCTACCTAAATAGAAATTCCCATTGATTTCATGTCTGTTCATATTAGTATGTTACATTGTCACCTTTTCTTTGTAATATTATGTTGTTTTATGCATCTGTGTGTTTCAGAGCACTGCGCAGACCCCGCACACTTCCTCCCAGGGCTCGGCGATGCTGTGGGAGCAGCATAGTGGTGCTGCCCATGCTGGGCCCTGCCCGCTGTTCCTGCCCGCTCCCTGCTGCCAGCAGCACAGTGCTCACCCATCACGGCTGAGCTGGCACTGAGTGGGAACGTAGCCGTGCTGCTCGTGCGGTGCTCTGCCGGCTCCGCAGGGGTTATTTTTCTAACGCTTCCCACGAAATCTGCTTTCTGTTTAGAAATCCTACAGCTAACAGCCTGTTGTGGTCCTCACATCTCCGCTGGTCAGACAAGTATCTTCCCCCTGTCCCCGGCGTCCTTTATTTCTCACACCTCACTGAGCAGGCACCGCCATGCCGAGACCTCTGACCGAGTTGTCAAGGTGACGAGTGCTGTTATCCTAAAGTAGTTATTTCACATACATGGTATTTTGTCCCTTGCTTTTATTGAAACACAGAGAAGAGACCAATTATCTTCCTAATGGTTTGCACAGCTTCCTTCTTCTTTTAAATGGGAGTTAATGACAAGCAGTGTGGGCACAGTGTCTTTTTGCACCCGGGAGCTCTTAGGCGGCCCCTGATTTCCAGATGCCCGTGACACAGGGCAGCTCCACTCAGCAGAGCTCCCCTTGCACAGACACTGCCACCAGATTTCTCTGCAAAATTAAAACATTTCCACACACAAATGAGTGCTGGACCGTCTGTATGGCTGCTGGTGGGGAGGTGCCAGGACAGCAGCAGCATGGGGTGCATGGAAAGGCAGGGCAGTACACACAGAGCCCTCCAATCCTGGCAGCTGCCAGGTGCTCCCACAGCAGATCCTGGTTTGCACAGCTCTGGGCACCAGTTGTCCCATGTCTCCATCTCTGGAAGTGGTGAATTAAAAAGCTGAATCTATGCCAGTCTGAAGCCAAACAACAAGAAAGAGGCACTCTTCTGTCACGCACAGCCCCTTGCTAAGGTGCACCAATGGGAACTACCAGGCAGCGGCTCTCACGCAGAACACAGGCAGAGCTTTGGTTTGCCAGTGCAGCCCTTGTGAATGCACTCTCCCTTCCTGCGGGCTCCGCAGTGCACAGGATCTGTTCCCAGCTGGGCTGAGGCCTCGTGCACCTGCGCTGCATTTTTCCTGTTCCAGAGTTTGTGGAGCTCAGCAGCTCGGGTGTATACACAGGAAGGCTTTGCCCAGACAGGCTCCCCCGCTCTCTAGCATTGTTATTGATGTGATGCAGCTCGGTGGATTAGTAACGGATGTGGTATAAGCCACAGGGTTTCTTTTTGCCTTCATGCGTGCATTACCCCATCAAGAACAGAGGTTTCACTGGCACCTCCCAAGTCACACAAAGCAGATAAATACTTGGCAGATACTATGTTTGAGCACAATCGGCCTCGGCAGTGAATTGATCTCCGTGTAACAACCTGGCATATATCTGCAGGTTTTCTTTTTGCAGGGCAAATGCAAGTTGTGCTGGAACAGATATGGATTTGGATTACGTAAAACAGGAAATTGTGCATCTCCGTGTCGAGATCCAAAGGGAATGTGCAACTCCATCACTGCAGAGCCAGGAGAGAAGTGCTACCAGCCGATGTGCTGACACGGCTCCAACAGACACCTCACCGAGCTGGGTGCTCATTCTCAGGGCCTGCTGCTGTTCTGCTGCCTGCATGCCCAGAAGCCTGGACACAAGGGATCAGAGAGGAAGGGGCATCTCCTCATGGCATCAGCTTGCAGGCACTCAGACTTTAGATCCAGGATTGGAGCCCCACAGCCTCACGTCCTCCAGGGCATGGTAGATGTGGGAAGGTGCTAGAATCACCTTTCCCTTCAGAAACAGGATTTGCATGAGCTCCTAGCGTTGGTAACGTGCGTCTGCATGGAGCTGGGCAGCCCGAGGCACCGGGTGCAGGAGCCGTGACCATACCTACATCACACGCCCTGCCTGAGCACTGTGCTAACGGTGTTTTAATCTTTTTCCACTCTGGAACATCACAGCAAAATCCACCTGCAGATTGTTTATCTTATTTTGTTGTGAACAAAGATGCGGCCTTTAACTTCCGTGAATGTAGTGGTTCGGTTAATGTCTGGGCAACAGAGGCAGGGGATGGGGGCATGGCAGTGTTAATGGGAGAACAGCTCATTTATAGTTCCAGCATGCTTTATGACATCAAAAGAGCATTGAGAGAATGCTTGGGATAATGTTAATTAGGGCTCAGAAATAAATGCTTTGCTTCCTCATTAATTGTTATCACTTTGTTGTGCTCATTAGAAAGTGATTCCTAGCAAAGAGCTGCCAAAGGTTGTGCAATGTGGCAGGCAGTGTGTGATGCACATGGAGGATGTGGGGCAGCCATGGTCCTGCGGTGGTGTTGAAGCAGTCCTGTGTGGGGCGATGCAATGTGGGGCAGTGAGGCAGCGGAACACAAACAGATCCCCACCTTTGTCACAGACCAAGGAACAACTCTCTTTCTGTGAAGTTTTCTTGTCTCAGCCATTTCTGTAGATTATATGAAAAAGCACTTCAGAAAATTGAATAATAAAACCGTAGTGTAAATCCTTTTAAAAAGAGATCAAAGACCAAAATGCTAATAAGGCTGGGATGGGAATAAAATCCAGGCTCTTCTGGTAAAGTAGAATAGTAATAAAGAAGGCCCACAAAGAGAATAACGAATTAAAAACAAGTTTGAAAAGAGCAACAGAGAAAAGAGATTCGAAACAACCAAAGGAAAGAGCCCTTGCAGAGAAGGCTGTCACACAGCAGCCTCACTCAGCACCTGAT